>NW_028261389.1:75095533-75310533 GCF_051295495.1 Thamnophis sirtalis
CTATTCAAGAAGGGACGTTAAAAGTAGTAAACTTAGCAGAGATGGCCAAAATCTCAGCATGTTTGAAGGACCATTCAGATGAGAAGTACAAGTTGGAACGGAGAAGATGGATCGACTACATTCAAACTAAACATCGGACTAAGGAATTTCAGTTAGCTTATGAATGAACAAGGAATGTTATAATTTACCTAAATTTAGTTTAATAAAAGGGGAGTTAAAGTACAAGAGGGAGGTAGGATGCTATAGTTAGTTTGCTTATGTTAGTGCAGTGTTTCTCAACCTTGGTGACTTTAAGTCCCGTGGACTTCAACTCCCAGAATTCCCCCAGCCAGCTCTGCTGGCTGGGGGATTCTGGGAGTTGAAGTCCACGGGACTTAAAGTCCCCAAGGTTGAGAAACACTGTGTTAGTGTATGATTGTTAAATGTTTATACCCTGTATTTTGCTCTGGGAAGTTGGGGGGGAGGGAGGGTTGGAGGCAGAGGTAGGTTCCTACCAGTTCCCACCAGTTCGGTAGAACCGGTTCGTCAAATCTACCGAACCGGTTAGAAGAGGTTCCACCAGTGGACCCGGAAAGCAGGCCACACCTACAGAAGAGGTTCCAAATTTTTTTGAAACACACACACACACACACACACACACACACACACACACACAGAGGCTCACGAAGAGAGAGAAAGAGAAAGAGAAAGAAAGGAAGAAATAAATAAAGAAAAAAAGAAAAAGTGAGAGATGAAAGAAAAAAAGGAAAAAGGGACAGAGAGACAAAAGGAAGGAGAGGGAGAGAGAGAGAGAGAGAGAGAGAGAGAGAGACAGGCTCACACAGAGAGAGAAAGAGAAAGAGAAAGAAAGGAAGAAAGAAAAAAAGAAAAAAAGAAAGAAAAAGTGAGAGATGAAAGAAAAAAAGGAAAAAGGGACAGAGAGACAAAAGGAAGGAGAGAGAGGGAGAGAGAGAGAGAGAGAGAGAGAGAGAGAGAGAGAGAGAGAGAGAGAGAGAGAAAAAACACATGGCCGGCAAGCCACTCCCACCAAGTCACATGGCCGGCAAGCCACTCCCACAAAGGAGGCCACACCCACAGAGTAGGTTCGAAATTTTTTTTGAAACCCACCACTGGTTGGAGGGGGGGGGGAGGGTTGGGGTGGGGGGAGAGAAGGGGAAGGGGAAATATTTGTAAAATTTATTAAAACTTTTCAATAAAAAAAAAAGAAAAGAAGGAAAAAGTTGAGAGCGCTAATGGTTAAAAAAGAAGCAGCCGCAATTTCGTATTGTTAAAAGATACGCTTAGAAGGACAATCGTCGTTGTCGTTTCTTCTCTTCAAGGAAGGCAAAAGGAGGATTAAGAGGTCTATGAATAAGGATGTGAATTGCGTTTTGACTCAACCCAGAATAGGTGCTTTGGTGCAGATGAGAGCGGCAGAAAAGGTTTTCAGCAGAATATATTACTGCAGCGGCACAATTTGGTTTCTCCAAAGTTGTTTCCCCAATCATTAATGGTTTAGTAATTTATTTGTATCCCGCTTTTAGTGTTTTTATCAACAACTCAAGATGGTGGATGTGTCCAACACACCTTCCTCCTCCTATTTTTTTCTCATAACAACAATCCTGGAAGGTGGGTTGGGATAAGAGACACAGACTGGCCCAAGGTCACCCAGTTAGCTTTCATGGCTAAGGTGGGACTAGAACTCACAGTCTCCTGGTGATTGGCCCAAAGTCCTCTAGCTGGTTTTCTTGGTTAAGGTGGGACTAGAACTCACAGTCTCCTGATGATTGGCCAAAAGAACTCCAGCTGGCTTTCTTGGCTAAGGTGGGACTAGAACTCACAGTCTCCTGATGATTGGCCAAAAGTCCTCCAGCTGGCTTTCTTGGCTAAGGTGGGACTAGAACTCACAGTCTCCTGATTATTGGCCCAAAGTCCTCCAGCTGGCTTTCTTGGTTAAGGTGGGACTAGAACTCACAGTCTCCTGATGATTGGCCAAAAGTCCTCCAGCTGGCTTTCTTGGCTAAGGTGGGACTAGAACTCACAGTCTCCTGATGATTGGCCAAAAGTCCTCCAGCTGGCTTTCTTGGCTAAGGTGGGACTAGAACTCACAGTCTCCTGATGATTGGCCAAAAGTCCTCCAGCTGGCTTTCTTGGCTAAGGTGGGACTAGAACTCACAGTCTCCTGATGATTGGCCAAAAGTCCTCCAGCTGGCTTTCTTGGCTAAGGTGGGACTAGAACTCACAGTCTCCTGATGATTAGCCAAAAGTCCTCCAGCTGGCTTTCTTGGCTAAGGTGGGACTAGAACTCACAGTCTCCTGATGATTGGCCCAAAGTCCTCCAGCTGGCTTTCTTGGCTAAGGTGGGACTAGAACTCACAGTCTCCTGATGATTGGCCAAAAGTCCTCCAGCTGGCTTTCTTGGCTAAGGTGGGACTAGAACTCACAGTCTCCTGATGATTGGCCCAAAGTCCTCCAGCTGGCTTTCTTGGCTAAGGTGGGACTAGAACTCACAGTCTCCTGATGATTGGCCCAAAGTCCTCCAGCTGGCTTTCTTGGCTAAGGTGGGACTAGAACTCACAGTCTCCTGATGATTGGCCCAAAGTCCTCCAGCTGGCTTTCTTGGCTAAGGTGGGACTAGAACTCACAGTCTCCTGATGATTGGCCCAAAGTCATCCAGGTGGCTTTCATGCCTAAGGTGTGACTACAACTCATCTCCTGCTTTTCATCCTAGTGCCTTAACCACTAGGCCAAACTGGCTCTCTTTATGAAAACAACTTAAGAGTTTATAGTCCTATTCAGCACAGCCCAAGAGGTTTGCAAGCTTGAATCGTTATTTTTCAATTAGGCTGGGTTAATATCTTAAGGCTTTCTTTCTTCTCTTTAAAGAAATAAGAAGAAAAAGAAATATTTTAAAGAAATATTTCAAAATATTTTGCTTTTCTATGCACACACCATGTCCAGGAAATCATCATATTGACAGCAAGGCGAAGAGAGTTCCAGAAATATCAACCGAAGAAAGAAAAGGCAGCAAGGGGGGGGGGGGGAGAGAGCCACCAGAAATGACCTGCTGGAGATGAACAACATGCCCGAAAATCCAAATACTAACCCCGCTAAAATGAAGAACCATCCCAGAAGCCACCGCACCGCAGACGGTGCTCAGTTTCCCTCCGTTGACAGTTAGCCAGTTCTGGCTGGTTGGGGCACGGTTGAAATTGTCTTTTAGCTGTGTGGGGAGGAACACATCTGGCTCGTCGCAGTATAACCCGCTCCAGTTTTCATCACACCTGCAAAAAACAGCAGACAGAGAACCCAATTAGAGACAAACACCCGATATTTAGGTTCCACCACAAAACTGCGGTAGACAAAAGCGCGCTTGCCGAAAGCGCGTACGTGACGTCATCACAGTGCGACGAAAACATCGCGCTGTGAGTGGTAAATTTAAAATTAAAGCGAAAACCTTACCCTAACCCCCCCAAACCTAACCCTAAACCTAACCCTAAACCTAACCCTTAACCTAACCCTAAACCTAACCCTTAACCTAACGCTAAACCTAACGCTAACCCTTAACCTAACGCTAAACCTAACCCTAACGCTTAACGTAACCCTAACCCTAACCCTTAACCTAACCCTAACCCTAACCCTAACCCTTACCTTTATGTGAATCGGCTTGCTTTAATTTTATTTTAATTTCAATGTAATTTATTTTTATTTTTTTTCGTCGCGCTGCTGATGACGTCAGGTACGCGCTTTCGTTGAGCGCGCTTTTGTCTACCGCGGTTTTGACGGGTCACGGATATTTAAGGGTTTCAGCAAGATGAATGAGTTTCATCGACAGTGTTGGCTTCCTCGAATCTCAGAGGTGGGCTCCAACCGGTTCGACCCGGTTTGGCCGAATAGGTAGTAACTTGGTTCAAAGTTTGGTTCAAAACTGCTCCACTGAAAGGTTCTTGGCTTTAATGCAAAGAAGAAATAATATTTGGAGAGGCACAACCGATGACCCTGTACAATTCAGCCTGTTGTTTTTAATGGTTCACCGACAATTGCGCGATAGACAAAACCGTGCCAACAAAACTGCAACGTCAAAATCACTAATTGATTTTTGACAAAAGCACGACGACAAAATTTCCGCCCCTCGTTTTGTGAAATCATACTTTTGAAGTAACTACTAGGCAGTGCTATTTTGGGGGCTTCCAAGCTCCAGGTCGTGATGAGCTGGTAGAAGACACGGTGTGGAAATTAAGAAAATTATGGAATTATCAGTCGGTTGCAGGTGGTTAAGAGAGAAGAAAGCAACGTTGCCAGGACTTCCTAAGCTTTATATATACACACACACACACATAAAATTGGCAAATAAAGTTAATTCCACTTCCAACAGCAGATGAGCTGTTGGAAGTGACAATTATACAAGAAGCTAAATTAAAGGCCTTCAGAAAAAAAACAACGTGAATATGGTACGGCAGATTTCAAAAATTGCAGTCGGAGGCCAGATTTGAAAATCCACGCAGGAAAAGCATCAGCTGTAGAGCAGAATACAATAAACACTCTTCAACGGAACTGTTTTTTGTTTTTTTTTGGAAATATTTTCGGAACTGTGATTTAAAACAAGACTGCAGGGATAGCTCTCCGAGTCATAATAATAAGAAACCACAAAATGGCAACTTCCCAAGCTATTTCTTTTCTCTTTTTTTGCCAGATTTGTAAATTATACCACTAAATATAAAATATTAAACTTGGCACACAAGGATCCTCTCTAGTGACATCAATCTAACAGGTTTTAGCTGGCTCGCACGGTGCCCTGGATAAAAGATGTTATCTAAAATGTGTTGGGTTTTTACATAATAAAATATTTTTCACTGGCGCTTTGGATAGGTTTTTTCCCCCCAGTTTCTGGCTTGATTTTTAATATCTGACTTCCATTTTTTTTTTTTTTTTGCCCATCACTATCTTATAGATAAAACAATCTTTTTCTGATATTTTAAGTCAAAAGCTGTGAGTAAAGGAAAAGTTTCAAGTTTTTCCCTAACCAAATGAGAGTGGAGGGATTCTGGGACCGAACTGGGGTCGGCAACCTTAAACATTCAAAGAGCCACAAAGGTTCTAAAACAGTGGTGAGTTCAAAAAAATTTTTAGAACCTCTTCTGTAGGTGTGGCCTGCTTTGTGGGAGTGGCTTGCTGGCCATGTGACTGGGTGGGAGTGGCTTGTCAGCCATGTGACCGAGTGGGTGTGGCTTAGCAGTCATGTGACTGGGTGGGAGTGGCCAACTTGTAAAATGTGGTGAAACTCACTTAACAACGCTCTTGCTTAGCAACCAAAATGTTGGCTCAGAAACTCTGGCATTTGAAGCATGCAAGTCTTAAAGCTGTCAAGTTACAAGACTCTCGCACCCCTAACCCTTTAGAAAAAAAAAACCCAGGGGTGTTCAAACATGACAGCTTTAAGACTTGTGGACTTCAATTCCCAGAATTCCTCCTCTCGTCTTCATCTTGATGATGTGAAGATGGGCGGGGGAGGGAACTGGAACCGGTTCTAAACGGCACTGTAGATTTGTGGAACTTCTTCTATAGAAGAGGTTAGAACTGGCAGGAACCCACCCCTGTCCTAAACAGAAGCCCACCATTCAATTCTGGAGCCGACTGGAAGTCCTGTTCCCCCATCATAGTCTCCTCCTAGTACGGCATCATTTTTCCTCTACCTGTCCTAACTGAAAGCCCTATCAATTGTGGAGCCGACCGGCAACAGGGAGCCGCAGCAGAAAGATGAAAGAGCCACATGCGGCTCCGGAGCCACAGATTGCTGACCCCTGACTTAGGTGGCATGAGAAAATATTTAAACAGAATCAACAGTTATTTTGTCTTCCAGACAAACTTGCGCCGGGGGTCGGCAACCTTAAACATTCAAACAGCCACAAAGGTCTCCAGGCCTCCTCCGAGTTCCATCTGCCGGTCAATGTCAACTGGCAACCACGCGGAGGAGAGCCTTCTTGGTGGCAGCTCCGACCCTATGGAACGATCTCCCTGTGGAGATTCGTACCCTCACCACCCTCCCGACCTTCCACACAGCCCTCAAAATCTGGCTATCCCGTCAGGCTTGGGCTAAAGACTGTAACCCGCCCGAATGGTATGAATGTTGTGTTTTAATGATGTATTGTTTTATATGTTAAAAGTCTGTCTCCCCCCTCCCTCTTGAGTTGTAAGCCGCCCTGAGTCCCCCCAGGGAAAAGGGCGGCATATAAATAAACTTCAAATACCAAAAAAATACAATGTTTTATATGTAACTCTTTGAGGAAATAGAGGAAATTCTATGTAACTCTAGGAGGAAATACAAAGCGAGTTACATTCTTTCATTTTTGCTAATAATTAATAATTGTCATTATTATTACTACCAGTACTATTCCACCATAAACACTGGAGGCCAATGAATTTGTTCTGACACCAAGTTTTATAAGCAGCTGGTAAACCTCCCCCCCCCCCGCCCCAGGGAATCAAATAAAGAACCACAAAAATGGATTAATGCGCTTCTATCAAATTTACATTTTTCTTTTATCTGGCACTTTTTTAAGGCAAGGTGCATGCCCCCTAATCTTAACTGAACAGGATATTTTTAATTACTATAAGCTTCCCAAATCATCCCAAAGCTGCTTTTTCAAGGGGCAACTGGACTTTTATTTTTTCTTTGAAGAAGTTTCACTGCTCATCCAAGAAGCTTCTGAAAAGCGAAACATCTTCAACGAAAAAAAAAAGGTCAGTTCCCTCTTGAAAAAAAAGCACTTTTGGGATAACCATGACCTGGATGACTGAGAATCTCCATGGATTTCCCGAGTAACAGCACCTAAATAGCATCTACCCTGTTTCCCTGAAAACAAGACCTCCCCGGATAATAAGCCCGATCAGGCTTTTGAGCACATGCGCTAAAATAAGCACACCCCGTAAATATTTAAACGCATACGCAGCTAGTCCCTGCCATTTCCTTCAGTTGCTTGCTGTGCAAACAACATGAAGCAAGGCCACTGGGGAGGGGAGAGAAGGGGGAACATGCCCCATGCACCCCACATGCCCTTACCTAGAGCCTGTAGAGCTGAGGTGGCGCAGTGGGTAGAGTGCAGCACTGCAGGCCACTTCAGCTGACTGCTATCTGCAGTTCGGCGGTTCAAATCTCACCGGCTCAGGGTTGACTCAGCCTTCCATCCTTCCGAAGTGGGTGAAATGAGGACCCGGATTGTGGGGGCGACATGCTGACTCTGTAAACCGCTTAGAGAGGGCTGAAAGCCCTATGAAGCGGTATGTAAGTCTAACTGCTATTGCTATTGCTATTACCTAATGGCCACTCCCACAACCCTAGCCACTGCAATAGCAGTAGCAGTTAGACTTATATACCGCTTCATAGGGCTTTCAGCCCTCTCTAAGCGGTTTACAGAGTCAGCATATTTCCCCCAACAACAATCCGGGTCTTCATTTTACCCACCTCAGAAGGATGGAAGGCCGAGTCAACCTTGAGCCCGTGAGATTTGAACAGCGGAACTGCAGAACTGCAGTCAGCTGAAGTAGCCTGCAGTGCTGCATTTAACCACTGCGCCACCTCGGCTCTGCGTCCATCCTGGCCTGCTAATGGCCGCCACAAAAAGAGCGGCAGGCCCAGTGACGCGCAACACAGCAGCAGCCATGAGGTGATCACGCTCGCCGCCTCCTTCACCTCAAAAATTATAAGACCTCCCCGAAAACGCGGCCGAGTGCTTCAGGGATCAAAGGAAAATAAGACCCTGTCTCATTTTCGGGGAAACACGGTAAATGACGAAGGGTGTGTTTAAAAAATAGTCTAAACAATTGAAATAAATTTGGTACATTAGACCTCTTCAATCCAGTTCCGCCAAAACTACATTTTTTTAAAAAAAGACATATAAATGGTGCACTAATCCATCACAGCAGGCCATTTAATTGTAAAATTCCCTTTAATCGTTGCATTAGGAAAGTGGTTCTATTATCTGTCTTTGCAGATGTTGCCGAAAAAATAATGCACGAGGAATTTTAGTAGCTGTGATTTTTTTTCCCCCTAACAGGGAGAGGAGCAGTGATACTGATCTAGAGACGCTGTCATCAGAGCCTCCACTGGGTCGATGATAATTGATATTAACGATAGCTTTGGATTATTGCGCTGGCTGAAGAATCGTCCAAGCGCTGAAGATAAGGCAAAATAATGGGGCCAATTATTTTCATGAATTGTTTTATTGATCTTCCTGACTGCACAGAATTTGTTCCGCTTCATTAGCCCACATTCATGGTTGGGAGACATTTTGTTTTGAGAGGAGACCGAAAGAGATTAATTCGAACGGGGAAGCTGGTTAGTTTGAATTCTGAGAATAAGCCAACTGAACTGATTATATCCCAAGTCAGTGAGGGGGAACCTTTTTCGGCACCAAGTGCCAAAAAGGAAGCCTGCGTGCACGTATGTGCTCATCTGGGCCGTAACCCGGAAGAGGAGCTGCCCAGGGGGCGCGCGCGCGACAGAAATTGAACTTCCGGTTTGCACACCCCTGACAGATAATCTTCCGGTTACTGGCATAGCAATAGCAATAGCAGTTAGACTTATATACCGCTTCATAGGGCTTTCAGCCCTCTCTAAGCGGTTTACAGAGTCAGCATATCGCCCCCACAGTCTGGGTCCTCATTTCACCCACCTCGGAAGGATGGAAGGCTGAGTCAACCTTGAGCCGGTGAGATTTGAACCGCCGAACTGCAGATAACAGTCAGCTGAAGTGGCCTGCAGTACTGCACTCTAACCACTGTGCCACCTCGGCTCCTGCATGTGTGACGATCAGCTGGAAGACACGCTCCTCCAGTTTCTGGCACTGCCATATGCACGAAGGCCGGCTGATCATCACACACGCATGCGCACCAGAAACCCGGGAGAGGAATGGATGACGGCACATGTACCAGGCGACATGACTAAGCATGCCACTTCGGGCACAAGTGCCATAGGATCGCTATCACGGTCCTCAGTGAAAACCATGCACAGTAAGTCCTCGACTTGCCACCACAATGGGGCCCAAAATTTATGTCACTAAGTGAGACATTTTAAAGTGAATTTTGATCCATTTTTTGACCCTTTTTGCCACAGTGGTTAAGGCTGCAAAAGGGGATCATGTGACCTTAGGGCACTGAAACCATCATAAATATGAAGCAGTTGCCAAGCGGCTGAATTTTGATCACATGACCATGGAGATGCTGCAATGGTTGCTAAGTGTAAAAAACAGGCATAAGTCACTTTTTTTTAGCGCCGTTGTAACTTTGAACGGTCACCAAATGAATCATTGTAAGTCGAGAACTACCTGTATTTCTTTGTGATATTTAGTGGAGCAGTCTGGTCCACACTACAGGTAGTCCTCAACTTACAGCAGTCCATTTAGTGACCGTTTGAAGTTACAAAAAAAAGTGACTCATGAACAGAGGTAGTATTCAGCCGGTTCGGACTGGTTCACTCGAACCAGTAGCGGAAATCATGGTTGGCTCTCTGCTGTCCTTTTAAGGCTGGGCGCATGTGCAGAAGGCGTGCGTGTAAGCAAAGCACATGTGCGGAAGGGGTGCGTGCTCCCGCAAATCAGTGGGAACAAAATGTGAAACCCACTGCTGCTCGTGACTGAACAAAGTGACTGAACAAAGTCACTTTGTTCAGTAATGTTTGAACAGTCATTAAATGAAGTCTTGTAGGTCGAGGAGATAACCTGTAGTTACTCTAACACAGAGGTCAGCAAATGCGGCTCTGGAGCCGCATGTGGCTCTTTCCTCCCTCTGCTGTGGCTCCGTCACCGGTCGGGGCCACAATTTTGATAGGAGCTTCCGGTGGGAGGGGAGAGAAGCAGTGCTTATGCAGTGTCCTATGGCTTAAGGCAGGGGTCAGCAAACTGTGGCTCTCGAGCTGCATGTGGCTCTTTCCTCCCTCTGCTGCAGCTCCGTCACCGGTTGGCGCCACAATTTTGAGAGGAGCTTCCAGGAGGGGTGGGGATGTGGGGGGGGGGGGGAGAGAAGCACAGTGTGCCAGAAGAAGACTCTGTGGACAGAAGGAGGGTTTTCCAGTTGTCTCCACAATTGATAGGGCTTTCGGTTATGACAGGTAGAGGAAAAAGTGCTCTGCACTAGGAGGAGACTCTATGGTGGGGGAACTGAACTTCCGGTCAGCTCTAGAATTGAACAGGGAGTGTCCGGTTAGGACCTTTGTGGCTCCCGGTGTTTTCTTTTCTGTGGGAAACGCGTCCAAGTGGCTCTTTGAGTGTTTACCTTTGCCGACCCCTGCTCTAACACGTCTCTCTCAGTGGAGTTAATACTTACACGCAGTTTCCTTCAGTACATCTTCCATGCCCGCTGCACATATCTATACAGCCGTCGCCTATGTAGACATTGTCAATAGCCCACGTTTGCTGCTTGTCGAAAGGAGCTGTTTGGTGCCAACGGAAGCGGGTCGCATCCGATCTTTAGGAAAGACGACAGGTGAAAAAACAACAACAGAGTACTTGTGGAGTTAAGGCCCGAGAACCAGCACATTCCGCCTATGGTATCGATCAAACAGAAACTGTGGCTTTATTCAACAAATAAACAAAATCCAAATAATGAAAGAGAGAAACAGCCTGGGATTAAGGAGAAACTTCCTAAGAGTGAGGACAATTAACCAGGGGAACAGCTGGCCTCCAGACGTTGTGGTGCTGCTCCACCACTGGAGGCTTTTAAGAAGAGACTGGACAGTCAATTGTCTGAGAAGGAATAGGTTCTACTGCGTGAGCAGGGGGCTGGACTAGAAGACCTCCAAGGTCTCTTCCAATCTATTCTATTCCTATTCCCTATTCTATTCCCTATTCCCTATTCTATTCCATTCTATTCCATTCCTATTCCTTATTCTATTCCTATTTCTATTTTTATCCTATCCTATCCCTTATTCTATTCTATTCTATTCCTATTCCCATTCCTTATTCTATTCCTTATTCTATTCCTATTCCTTATTTTATTCCTATTCCCTATTCTATTCTATTCTATTCCTATTCCATTCCTATTCCTTATTCTACTCCTTATTCTACTCCTTATTCTCTTCTCTTCTCTTCTATTTTATTCCTATTCCTATTCTATTCTATCCTATTCTATTCCTATTCCTATTCCTATTCCTATTCCTATCCCTATTCTATTCATATCCTATCCTATCCTATCCTATCCTATCCCTATCCCTATTTCTATTCCTATTCTATTCCTATTCCTATCCCTATCCCTATCCCTATCCCTATCCCTATCCCTATCCCTATCCCTATCCCTATTCTATTCATATTCTATCCTATCCTATCCCTATCCCTATTTCTATTCCTATTCTATTCCTATTCCATTCCTATTCCATTCTATTCTACTCTTTTCCTATTTCTATTCCGATTATTATTTCCATTTCTATTAACAGTAGATGGCAGCATTAAACTTCACACCGTCTGCTCCCGAAAAGGAACAAAACTTTTGTTCAAGCAGATTGCAAATCCTATTTGCTTATTCTGTTTATACTTTGTACCCCCAACATTTTTTTCCCCTCTTCGGTGTTCCTCCAATTTTTCAATCAGAGTAGGGTGATCTTTGAACTTAACCCATTGGTTTTATAGTCTCAACTATTTCTGATAAATTGGAAACAAATTTTTAAAAGCCCGAGGTGTGTTTATGGTTTAAGTACGAACCCTCTTTTTTTCTTATTACTCTGCATCCTGTTTTTAGGGCAATTGAGACCCGTTTCCTCACCGTATATAGGAGGTACTTGAGAAATTGTTTGTCTTTAAGAACCTTTTGGTTTTGCCCGACTCTGGGTGATTTTATAGGCAAGTGCTCTCCATGGTACAGCTTGGAGCTGAAAACAGCTCCCCACCAGTTGTTTTATGCTTGACTTGTAGGAAGTTAGCACCCATCCCTCTCCTAGAAGAATGAAATATTCTAGGAAATATTAAAAAGGCAGAATATTGTGTTTCCCTGGATATTGTTGGAAGAAAAGTCCTTCTGGGTTCAGTTCCAAGTGGGGAAAAAGACACTAGAAACATGGAGGCTGTTTGGAAAGATGGTTTAATGGTGGGCAGGACCACATGGCTTGAGGTCCTGAACAGAAAAGGGTGGGGGTCACATGCTTCCAGATGTTGGGCGAAGAAGAAAAGCCAACTGAGAACAAATATGCAACTTGTAGAATTCCTTTGGAAAACAAGTTTAGAAACGTGTAGCCAGGGGTGGGATTCAGCCGGTTCAGCTGAACCAGATTCTAATTTTACATCTAGTTCACCGAACTGGTAGTTGCAAGAACTGGCTGGCCCCGCCCACCCCATCCCTCCCGGGAGTCTCCACGTGGCCCATTTTGGATGCCAGGTAAGTGCAGGGCCTGCGCAGAGGCTCCGGGAGAGCAAAAAACAGGCCTCCCGGAAGTTCAGGAAATGAGCCCATTTCTAGTCTCCGGAGCAGGGGGATTCAAATAATTTAACAACCTGTTCTCTGCCCAAATGACCAGCTGGGTAGGTGTGACTCGGTGGTCATGTGACTGGATAGGCATGGCCAACTTGACATCACTCACGTGTAAGCAGGGCAATAAAGATTAGACTAGAAACAACACCAGGATGTTTCCTTCCTGCCTTCCTTACAGGATTAGCCCTGTAAAGTGGGGAAAAAACAAAAGGAGATTTCTTCCAACAACCGATTCTCCCAACTGCTTAGAAAGTTACGAACCGGTTCTCCCAAATAGGTGCGAACTGGCTGAATCCCACCACTGCTCCGGAGGGCCTCTGAAGGTTGGGGAGCGTGAAAATGCCCTCCCAGAAGTCTAAGTAGGCCACACCCACCATGGCCACACCTATCCAGAAACCTGGCAGAGAACCGGTTGTTACAATTTTTGAATCCCACCCCTGCACGTAGCTATTGTGGAAAAAGAGACCACTGTTTTCAAAGTCATAATATAATGGGAAACTTGTTATGCTGGATAAAAGCGTGCCAAATATCACTCACCTGGTGTAAGGAGGAAGCGGCAAGATAATTCTTGTCCATTTGTTGAAGGTGTCGGATACCAAGACCCTCTGGAGGTGATATCTGTTGCATTCTACGTTAGTAGGAAGGCAGTCTCTTACCACAGATTGCCATGTCAAACCAAGGTCCACAGAATATTCCAACTCAATAGCTAAAAAAAGAAGAAGAATGAAATGCAAACATTGTAAGATTGGGTTATAGGCAAGCATTAAAATATTACACGCGAAAAGATGATAAAACAGCACATTGATTTTACAGCCGGAAATATTTCTGTTGGGGATTTAACCTGAAATTTATAGTAAACTCCACAGCTAGAATAGTATTTGCACAACACTGGAAAAGTGAAGCGATTCCTACTGATGACAAAGTGATTAGGAAAATATTAGAATGTGCAGAAATGAATATATTAACATTGGCGATTAAGGAGAAAGAACAAACTGAATATCATATGATATGGGAATTATTTTATCAATGGTTATAGAATAAAAATGGAAGTTGGAAATAAAAGAAGGAGATTAAAGAAGAGTAGAAAATATGTTGAGATGGAATATAAATAATTTGATAATTGTTAGCATTATGATAATGAGGACTATTACTGTATGTTTAATGTAATTATTATATTTTTATAAGAAGAAATAACGAACAGGTTAGCAAACCTGTTCGTTATTTCTTCTTATAAAAATATAATAATTACATTAAACATACAGTAATAGTATAGTAGAATTATAGTATAATTCTAAGATTAGAAAATCAATATCAATTTAAATGATGTTGTAATTTGCATAGAGATATTTGTACCCAAATGACACATTGTTTAAGGAAAGATGGAATTTTCATATTTAACAAAACAAATAAAAACTTTTTATTAAAAAAAATGCCCGTGAAGATGAATAGAGATAACTTTTTTTTTGAAAATTTTATTAATTTCATATATACATTCACAATTATATGATCTCATAACTGTTATTAATAATATGTATTTATAAAAAAAATTCCCCTACAGTTGACAATATACTTGAGATTACTTTCTTACCATCCCATAACTCCATCTTATCTTACAACATTCCTACTTCTTCTTCCTTCCTTCCCTCCTTCCTTCCCTCCTTTCTTCTCTCCTTCTCTCCTTCCTTCCCTCCTTCCTTCCCTCCCTCCTTCCCCCTTCCCTCCTTCCCTCCCCCCTTTCTTCTCTCCTTCTCTCCTTCCCTCCTCCTTCCCTGCTTCCTTCCCTCCCTCCTTCCCTCCTTTCTTCTCTCCTCCTCTCCTTCCTTTCCCCCTTCCTTTCCTCCTACCTTCCCCCCTTCCTTCTCTCCTACATTCCCTCCTTCCTTCCCTCCTTCCTTCTCTCGTACTCTCCTTCCCTCCTTCCTTCCCTCCCTCCTTCCCCCTTCCCTCCTTCCCTCCCCCCTCTCTTCTCTCCTTCTCTCCTTCCCTCCTCCTTCCCTGCTTCCTTCCCTCCTTCCTTCCCTCCTTTCTTCTCTCCTCCTCTCCTTCCTTTCCCCCTTCCTTTCCTCCTACCTTCCCCCCTTCCTTCTCTCCTACCTTCCCTCCTTCCTTCCCTCCTTTCTTTTCTCCTTCGAATAGAGATAACTTGAAGGACTGCTCCAGAGGCACTTTTGTTCAAAGGCAACTGGGCTGCCTTGGTTTTCCTTTGAAAACGTTTCACTTCTCATCCAAGAAGCTTCTTCGGTTCTTCGGTCAGAGCTGAAGAAGCTTCTTGGATGAAGAGCGAAACATTTTCCAAGAAAAACCAAAAAAAGCCCAGTTGCCTTCTGAAAAAGCATCTTTGGGACAACCATGACCTAGATAGTTGGGTGTTGTGGCCCGGCAGGAGCCATTGGAGCTGTCACCAGACTCCTTATGGAGGCTTATAGAATGCTGCTGGGGGATGGGGGGGGGGCAAAAAACAGCCCGTTCTTTGCTCATTTTTGCCCTCCCCAGCCCCCAGGAGCTCTCTGAAAGCCTCCATAATGCTCTGCAGGGCCATTTTGGTGAAGGGAGGCAAAAAAATGCTATATTCGATGTATAAGACGCTCTACATGGGGCTGCCCTTGAAGAGTGTTCGAAGACTCCAGCTGGTCCAGAAAGCAGCCGCGTGAGCGATTGTGGGTGCACCCAGGTACACCCACGTCACACCTATCCTCCGCGAGCTGCACTGGTTACCCATTAGTCTCCGGATCCGCTTCAAGGCACTGGTCGTTACCTATAAAGCCCTTCATGGCATCGGACCTGGGTACCTGAGAGACCGCCTCCTGCCGATCACCTCCCATAGACCGATTAGATCACACAGGTTAGGTCTTCTCCGGATCCCATCTGCCAGCCAATGTCGGCTGGCGACTCCCCCGGGAGAGCCTTCTCTGTCGCAGCTCCAGCCCTCTGGAACGATCTCCCCGTGGAGATCCGGACCCTTACTACCCTACCGGCCTTCCGCAAAGCCGTTAAGTCCTGGCTGCTCCAGCAGGCTGGGGGGCTTTCGAAATATCCAGCCCCTCTGAAATTGTGACTGTTGTGTATTTTAATATGTTGTTTTGTGTATTATCCCCTTCCCTTGTTTTATTGTAAGCCGCCCGGAGTCCTTCGGGAGTGGGTGGCATACAAGATCAATAAAACTAAACTAAACTAAACCCAGATTTTCAGCCTCTTTTTTGGGGGAAAAGGTGCATCTTCTACTCCGAAAAATACGGTAATCAGATAGGCAACTGAGTGTGTTTAAGAGTGAACTAATGCTCTTAGGCATTTGGGTGTTGAGGTTGTAGGTGATCTCTGCCGGTGAGTGTAGTTATATTTTTATGAGTTGGATTGTTTCTGGCTTCTGGCATTCGGTTGTTGTTATCTGCACTTCTGATGGTTATAGCCTTGTATTCCAACTCCTCTTGGGATCTGGATGGCTTAAATCCAGCCAGCTTAAATAAATATACAGCCATAAAAAATAAATCAAACGGAGGGCAGGTTATGGAGCCGCCGAGAAGTTCATTGGCAGGCCCCGATGGATAAATCAAGGCATTTAGGCCGACAGAAATGATAATGAAGTTTTGAAATAGGCACAGGTGTTGAAATTGGAGATATGCGGCGTGGAGTTTCTCAGCCTTGGCAACCTGGAGGTGTGCAGACTCCAATTGTGGAAGTCCACACATTGCCAGCGCTGAAAGAATTTGGCAATAGTGATGGAGAGCCTGTACTATGAATTGGCACACTTTCGTGGTTCAGATTGATCCTTAACTGCAACTTTGCCAAGTGATCTCAGGTAGGTCATTGCTGGTAGTCCTCGGCTTACAAAGTTCCCTTAGGGAACCATTCAAAGTTACAAAAGCTGCGAAAAAAAAGAGGAATGAAGCCGTGTCTCTATACACTGCCGATTTCTTTTCAATAGTACGGTTTTAGGATACTTAGGTGTTTATGTGTGACACTTTATGTCACACCTAAATTAGGCATGAGGGCAGGACCAAGAAGCAATGGGTGGAAACTAATCAAGGAGAGGAGCAACCTAGAACTAAGGAGAAACTTCCTGACAGTGAGAACAATTGATCAGTGCCTGCAGGAGTTGTGAATGCTCCAACACTGGAAGTTTTTAAGAAGAGATTGGATAACCATTTCTCTGAAATGGTATAGGGTTTCCTGCTTGAGCAGGGGGTTGGACTAGAAGGCCTCCAAGGTCCCTTCCAACTCTCTTTATTCTACTCTACTCTATTCTATTCTATTTTACCCCATCCCATATTCTATTCTATTCCATCACATCCCTTATTCTATTCTATTCTATCCCACATTCTATTCTATCCCATATTCTATTCTATTCTATTCTATTCTATTCTATTCTATCCCATCCCATTCCATCCCATTCCATCCCATTCCATCCCATTCCATCCCATTCCATCCCATTCCATCCCATTCCATTCCATCCCATTCCATTCCATCCCATCCCATCCCATATTCTATTCTATTCTATTCTATTCTATTCTATTCTATCCCATCCCATATTCTATTCTATTCTACTCTACTCTACTCTATTCTATCCCATCCCATATTCTATTCTATTCTATTCTACTCTACTCTATCCCATTCCATATTCTATTCTATCCCATCCCATCCAATTCCATCCCATATTCTATTCTATCCCATCCCATCCCATCCCATCCCATATTCTATTCTATTCTATTCTATTCTATTCTACTCTACTCTACTCTATCCCATTCCATATTCTATTCTATCCCATCCCATCCAATTCCATCCCATATTCTATTCTATCCCATCCCATCCCATCCCATATTCTATTCTATTCTATTCTATTCCATTCTATTCTATTCTATTCTATCCCATCCCATATTCTATTCTATTCCTCTACTCCACTCCACTCCACTCCACTCCATTGTTGTAAATCGAGGACTACCTGTATATACACAGAAAGACAAATAAGCTCAGATGACCTTCTCATAAGTGGCGTAATTCTCATGGATAAGGTTTCTGACAGATGAACTTAGCGCTAGAATGAATTGGAACTTTAAAATGAAGAGTCAGGATTGCATTTGGGCAGGGAGTTAATTTCCCCTTTCCATTGAAATGGCTTCATTACTTATAAGTAAATAGCTATCTGCTTTATTAATTTCCTTTAAGGCTCATTCCCATTGTTACACTGAATTCTGATGTAGGGGGTCTGAGCTTAATAGATATACGCGATCCCATTCCCCTCTTGTCAAATTTAAACCCACTGCACGCCAATATAATTTATAGAAGTGCAAAGAAAATGTTAAGATAGTATTTTGGTCTCTGGAGTTAGAGACATTGTAATTATTTAGAGCGTGGCACCCCATAAGATGAGGAACTACGAGAAATCAAAGCCAGGATGGGAGATTTATGTGAGGAATGTCCAGCTCTTTTCTCCTAGATATGAATTACTCAGAACAGCAAATATATCCGTGAATAATATATCTGTTTTATAGCCATGAAAATTACAGCTAATCTCTGACTTATAACCACGAGTCAGATGAGAAGTACAGTTGTCAGTCATTGTGGTCGTAAGTCGAGGCACCTATGTGACTGAAAGTTACAAGCCACCAAATTTTGATCTTGTGAGTATGGGGATGCTGAAGTGTCAGAGGTCACATTTTTCAGTGGCGTCGTAGCTTTGAACGGCCACTAAATGAATGCTTGTTACCTGTATTAAAAAATGCTGCTGAACGGCCAGAATCATTTATGTGCAAAACTGGAAAAATGATAGCATTCCCCCCGATGGAATGGTGATCAAAAAAAGTGCTAGAATGTGCGGAGATGGATAGGCTAACAATGGTAATAAAAGAAAAAGGGGAAACGGAATATTATTTGATTTGGGACACATGGTATAATTGCTTAGAGAATAAAAGCAAAGAATAAGAATGTAAAAGTAAATTAATAAAAGAAAAAGGGGAAACAGAATATTATTTGATTTGGGACACATGGTATAATTGCTTAGAGAATAAAAGCAAAGAATAAGAATGTAAAAGTAAATTAATAAAAGAAAAAGGGGAAACAGAATATTATTTGATTTGGGACACATGGTATAATTGCTTAGAGAATAAAAGCAAAGAATAAGAATGTAAAAGTACATTAAGAAATCGCAAGAAATGTTATATACAGGAGGTTGTAGCACAGGACTCACAGGATATCACTACAATAGAGCTCAGGAGGTTTTTACAACAAAAAAGAACAATAGGCACACAGCCAGTACCTCAGCCACACAGGATGTTACAAAACAGCTGACTAATTTGCAAACATCAACTCCATCAACTAATCAAGATGCTGCAACACAGCCAACCAATCTGCTTGCAGCAGCAGAGCCAATACTCCACACACCCCCACCAGTATTTATAGAGGGACAGCAGCTCCAATCACGCTTTGCTCACGCAGGCACGAAGCTGAAGACACCAGCCTGAGGATGACGAGTGGGATCTCATCGAAACATCGCCAAGATACTCCCTGTTAGGAATATAATCTAACAGTTGGGTTGGCAATATATAAATCATGTAACAATGTTGTACCTCTTTCTTTAAACCATACTGCAAAATGTGATTGGTTGCTGTTTTCCTCAATCGGCCATAAGAGGGAGCCAGAATGACTGTTAGCTCTCTGTTTGTTAGATGCTGGGCTGATCTGATCTGAGTGTTTTGGAAGCTGACTGTTAGAAAGTGCCGTGAGCTATTGTAAGTTTTGCAACTGCTAGCAAACTTTGTGTACTGGACTGTTTGTATGATTATGGACTATGTTATTTGGATTATCCCTTAACTGAAAGATGTTGATGACTGACTGTCTTATCCGTGTATACTTGGACTGTTTGATGGACTCTGATACATCTATTTTCATGAAAGTAAAAGCCTATTTAAACTGCAGTGTCTCTGTGGGCTGGTTTGTGTGTTCTCCAACACAAATCTCACAACGCTTCTCTGAACACACTCCCAATCTTACACGGGAAAAGACTCGAATACACCAAAACCTGCATATCTCTACCCATGAAAATCTATGAAAACACACACACACACACACATATATATATTTACGTAACCACAATAATGGTTGTATAGAAGAGATATGTACACAAAAGGAAAGGAAGAATAATGAAAACAACTTGTACTTATGAGTTATATAGATAACGGAGCACTGTAAAGTTCGAAATGGTGATGCAAATTGAAGAAAACTGTTTAATTAAAAACTATTTAAAATAAATAAATAAATAAAAAATGCCGCTGAGGCAACCAAAACGTAAATGACAAATTTTAAAAAATGGCTTTTACCGTAACAAGAATCGGTGACCGAACAAGACGCAGCAAAATCCAGCTGAAGGAAAGAGTCCTCGTTTATGGCGATGTCGGTGGTGACCACGTAGCGAGTGCTGGCCTTCTCAATGAAGACCAAAGCGTCCCCCGAGGAGCCACAGACGGGCATTTTGGTTCCCCCCGGGTGGAGGAGCCATTTCTTGCTGTCCAAGGTGCTGAAATCATCTTCCAGGACTGTGTTGCCGGAAATATTCCCGCCAATGAGGATCTGGAATACAGAGACAAACAATGACGTAATTTCCCTGTGAGGAAGTTGAATTGAAAGGTCTGTGGGGATTCTCAATCATCCCTGGTCACGGCTGTCCCAAAGGCGCTTTCCCAAAAGACAACTGGAGTTTGCTTTCCCTTGAAAACATTTTACTTCTCACCCAAGAAGCTTCTTCGGTTCTTCTTCAGTGAACTGAAGAAGCTTCTTGGATGAGAAGGGAAACATTTCCAAGGATTAAAAACAAAACCTCCAAGAAAGTCCAGCTGGCCTTTGGGTTTAATTGAAATGTATATTTTTTTCACCATACCAGAGTGATCGCTGACTCAACCGATTACTAGGTTTTCGTATTTTGTGTCTGCTGTTTAATGAAAGCCCCCCCCCCCAAATGAAAATTCAGGCAGTCCTTGACTGAGGACCACATTGAGCTCAAAATTCTACTCAATAGTAGTAACTGTGAGACGGATCTTGGAGTCCTAGTGGACAACCATTTAAATAGGAGCCAGCTGTGTGCCAAAAAAGCCAACACAGTTCTAGGCTGCGTAAACAGAGGGATAGAATCAAGATTACGTGAAGTGTTAATACCACTTTATAATGCCTTGGTAAGGCCACACCTGGAATACGGCATTCAGTTTTGGTTGCCACGATGTAGAAAAGATTTGGAGACTCTAGAAAGAGTGCAGAGAAGAGCAACAAAGAGGATTAGGGGACTGGAGGCTATAACTCTAGAACATCTCGGGAAATTTCAACCAAACTGTACTGCCGTAAAATGGCTTCTACTGTACAGCGCAGTGGAGTTTCCATGGTAACGGCATCACAGTACTCCACAAGGGGGCTCCCTCTGGTAAAGGGGAAAATCCAACATTAGAAATTACATTTGTTGTGGACATTTTCCCCCTATAAATAAATTCCCAGGCAATGCCAAGTTATCAGCACTAGTATCGAATAAAGATGAAGGATTAACAAAATGTGGCTATGGAACAAGGGACTGTTTACTCTGTAATTACTCTGTAATTTTTCCTGAGTTTTAATAAAGGGTGCTAACTGACTCTTAAATTCAGTACGACTTAATTTTTTTAAAAAAAATGCCTGCAGTTATAAACAGCATATATTCCACGTAACAAATTATGTTATAAACAGATGGGAGCCTGGAATAGGCTTTGCAGGGAGGCAAATTTAGAAAAAAACATATTTTGCTCTGAGCCTGTCCTAAATAGATTAAGAGGTGCAGTACATTTTCCATAAATGGCTCTTAATGTCCTGTAAGCAAAGAATTATTTGCAATTATTATCCACAATTATATTCATAAATTGCTAACGTCTTCTCTAAATTATATAGAACCACAATCAAACTAAAAGTACTGGGAACAAAGCTTCTGTTGTGCCCTTCCCAGTGGTCAGCGGGATTTGGACAGGGAGGAGGTTGGGGAGGAACATGGGCCAGTCCTGGAGTCTGGGGAAGGCTCTGATGAGGGCTCTGTGTCGGAGGCAGAGAGGGGGCCAGGACCGTCTGACAGTTATCAGCTGCCTTCGGAGTCAGACGTCAGTGAGGCAGAGGAACAGCTGGAGCCTGTTCCCAGTGTGCGCATGCGCAGAGCTGCCGGACGAAAGGAACAGCTAAAGAACAGGGGTCGACTTGGGAGCAAGTTCACAGGTGGATGGTGAATGGCCCCTCCCAGAGGGAATAAGAGAGGAGCAAAAGGGGAGTGGAGTTTGCAGGAGACCATTAGTTCATTCCTGCATTCTTGCTAAGTATTGCAGCATCTGAAAGATATCGGCCTGGCCGCTCTCCAACCCTGATAAAGGTCGGTAATTGTGAACTACCTTAAAAGACTGTGGGAGAGGAAAGACTTTGCTGGAGAGGAATTCACTGTAAACTAAATAAAATAAGGGGTTTATCAGGACGAGGACTCGGCTTCGTGCTGCTGAGGAAGCCTCGGTCAGAAGAACTCCAATACTTGGTGTCATGCAAGTCATTGCAATTTGAAATTAATAGTAGATGCTTTACTCTGGCTTTTAGTCTGAATGGAAAACTAGCATACAGGTAGTCCGCAAATGACAATAGTTCATTTAGTGACCGTTCAAAGTTACAACGGCACTGAAAAAAACTGACTTATGTTCGTTTTTCTCACAATTGTCGTAGCATCCCCACAGTCACATGATCAGAATTCAGATCCTTGGAAACTGACTTGCATTTATGACGGTTGCAGTGACCGAGGGTCATGTGATCCCCTTTTGCGACCTCCTGAGAAGCAGTCAATGGGGAAGCCGGATTCATTTAACAACCATGTTACCAACTGAACAGCAGCACTGATTCACTTAACAACCGTAGCAAGAAAGGTCGTAAAATGGGACAAAACTGTCTTAACCACTGTCTCAGTTGGCAACAGAAATTTTGGATTCAATTGTGGTCATAGACCGAGGACTGCTATTATGAACTGTTTTTTTCCCCTCTTGTCAAAATTAATTACTCGTCTACTTTTTGAAACCTTTTAATATTTATTTATTCGGATCACATCTATTTAACAGGGAGTGACTGTGAACTTCTAAACACTTTTCTTTTTGTAAGCAAAAGGAAAGCAATATTTGTTTTCCTGGCATTTGTTCCTGCCATGAATTCGATATCCAAATATTTTGGGGGAATTTTAAGCAGAGGCAGATGGCTCAGAATTAAACATCACAATATGTAAATAGAAAACATAATTATTCCAACTCCTTCCTTAACACTGTTTTTACGGTAGCTCTTGGCCACAATGGGATCTGTATTTATTTTATTTTTTCCCAGCCCATAGTTTTTAGATGTATTGGAATTATAACTTTCTGAGTGTCTATTAAAACTTAATAGACTGATTGATTATTGATTTCCTGCTTCAGAAGGGGATTGGACTAAAAGACCTCCAAGGTCCCTTCCAATTCTATTCTATTCTATTCTATTCTATTCTATTCTATTCTATTCTATTCTATTCTATTCTATTCTATTCTATTCTATTCTATTCTATTCTATTCTATTCTATTCGAATCTATTGAATCTACTCTACTCTACTCTACTCTACTCTACTCTACTCTACTCTACTCTATTCATTAATGTAGGGGTTGGAGACTTGCGCTCTGAACAACGGGGCTAGCTCCAATTCCTGTCTCAGCTTCTGCCCATCTACACAGTTTGAAAGCACGCAAATGCAAGTAGATAAATAGGTACCATTTTGGTGGGAAAATAATGGTTTTCTGTGTGTCTCGGCATGTACTCACACCGGCCACATGACCACGGAAATTGTTTTTCGGATAACGCTGGCTCCCTTGAGAAATGGGCACTGTGCCCTAGATGCCAACACAACTGACAGGGAAACCTTCCCTATTTTTTTTTAAAAAAATAAACCCGTAAACTATAGTTGTCATCCTGACAGATTTGTATCAAGGGAAGGGTGTCCATCTGCAGAATGGGATTAAAAGTTTGCGTGCTCTCTGTTGCAATCTCAGTCTTGATTTTGATGCACTTACAAAACAAGTAGGGCTTGGATCACGATGCGCAACATCTTGCAGATTTTGACTTCTCGTGCAGAAACCATTGAAAATGGCTATTTTTATTAGTAGGGGGGGGGATTAAAAAAGATGGATAAAAAGTGCTTTGGAGAAGGCATCATGTCTACTGTGTTGTGGCCCGCCAGCAGTCAGTGGAGTTGACGGCAGAGTTGGATAGCGAGGAGATTGGGGAGGAACATGGGCCAGTCCTGGAGTCTGGGGAAGGTTCGGACGGGAGCTCTGCTTCGGAGGCAGAGAGGTGGCCGAGGCTGTCTGGCAGTGATCAGCTGCCTTCGGAGAAAGGCAGCAGTGAGGCAGAGGAACAGCTGGAGCCTGTTCCCAGCGTGCGCATGCACAGAGCTTCCAGAAGAAAAGAACAGCTAGGAAATCAAGGTTGACTTGGGAGTAAAGTCACAGGTCGATGGTAAATAGCCTCTCCCATAAGAAATAAAAGAGGAGCAAAAGGGGAGTGGGCTTTTGCAGGAAACAATTCGTCCATCCGTTATTTCGTTTCAGGAGTGTGAAGATCTGTCCGTGAATCTCAGAGACTCTGTGCCCAGCCTTTCCTTGCACAGCACCTCATTTGGGAAATATTTAGATGGCAGCTTTCCAAGATAGATAAGGTCTGTGGTCATCAATACTCCTTTGAAAGACTGTTTGCCAGGCCTTTGCTGAATGCGAATGAGAGGAATCCACATTCGTTTAATAAAAGGGGTTTTGTCGGGACCAGGAATCTTCTTTGTGCTTTTTGGGAAAGCCTCGGTGATACTGATTGAATTTCCCATCATTGTCAAATCATTGAAAAGTTTCTTGTCCTGGCTTCTTCTGCTTTGGTACAAAGTTTGCCCCCCCCCCCAATCTTTGTGACAGCCCCTCAAATATTGGAACACTGCTTTCATATCTCCCCTAGTCCGGTCATTAGACTAGACATTATAATAATATCTAGGAATGGAATGTATTATAGGGATGCGGTGGTTCAGTGGCTAAGACACTGAGCTTGTCGATCAGAAAGGTCGGCAGTTCAGCGGTTCGAATCCCTAGTGCCGCATAACGGAGTGAGCTCCCATGACTTGTCCCAGCTTCAACGTAGCAGTTCTAAAGTATATAAAAATGCAAGTAGAAGAATAGGGACCACCTTTGGTGGGAAGAGAACAGCGTTCCGTGCACTTTCAGTATTTAGTCATGCCGGCCATATGAGCATAGAGACGTCTTCAGATAGTGCTGGCTCTTCCGTGACCCGACAAAAGCGCGAACGTCATAAGCGCGCCGACAAAACCACGGCGCTAAAACCGCGATGTCAAAAGCGCGCCGACAACAGCGCGCCGACAACAGCACGCCGACAGAAGCGCGATTTAAGTTAAGGTAAGGTTTAGGGTTAGGTTTAGGTTTAGGGTTAGGGTTAGGGTTAGGGTTAGGTTTAGGGTTAGGTTTAGGATTACGTTACAGCACGCTTCTGTCGGAGCGCTTTTGTCGGCGCGCTTTAGAGCTCATTCGTCGCGCAGTTTTGTTGGCGCGGTTTTGTCACCGCGGTTTCGTCAGCCGCACTTTTGTTGTTCGCGCATTTGTGGTGGAACCCGCTCTTCAGCTTTGAAACGGAGATGAGCAACACCCCCTAGAGTTGGGAACGACTAGCACGTATGTGCAAGGGGGATTTTACCTTTAAGGAATGGAACAATCTTTGAACAGTATAAAGGGAAAAGAAACATCATGGATGGAACCCTCTTTTCAGATGCTCATTCCCCCCCCCCCGAATAAATAACGGTGCTCTACAAAGAATACTGAATATCGGGATTAACCACGTCTTATGTTTTCAGGTAAAAAGGACCACTTACCTGGTCAATGACCCAAGGGCTGTAGAAATGTCCGTTCTCAGAAGGCTGCCACCACCGGAGGCGCGTAGAGGGAGAACGAGCTTTTAAAGGGATTTCCAAAGCGATGTAACGTCCGATATTGCTCGAATTGCTGAAGAGAAATTCCTGCAGTAGATTCCACCGGAGTCCGCCATTAAGGGAGTATTGTAACAACACTGGCTGACTCCTGGGATCAGGTACGGCTTTGCCACATCCCAGCCTCATGAAGAATTGAACAAATCTACAGTAAGCACGAAAGAGCCCAAAATCAGAAGAAATATATTATTACTTTTTGTTGGAGAAGACACAAATCATTCCTTTTTGCCACAATGAATAACATTATATTGTTATGCTATTCTGGGTATATATCGACGCAGCTTAAGCCTTTGCCTCATTTTATTTTAATACACTACTTGCTTTTACTCTCTGTATTTTGTTTATCCATTAGAGAGGCATCCAAAGAAGTCTTTTAAAAAAGCTATTTTTCCTCCAGGCATCAGCATGGAATCAATAAATAGATTTACTTATAGCGCGCATATCTCAGTAAATTTGAATCTGCGCTGAAATTTCATGGTTTTAGCCCAGAAGCTTGGCAGCATATAAAAGACACAGCATAAAAGACACAGCCACGAGCTACATTCGTTTGTTTATTAATATACATATAATCTTTCAGTTTTCCAGAAGATGGAAATGCAGCTTCATAAAACCCAGAACGATGGGTAAATGGTTCCAAGAAAGGATTTATAGGAATTATTCTGGCCTAAAATCAGAAATACTGCTTCACGGAGTACATACAACGAAGGGCCAATAGCAGAGATCAAAGGCAGTCGAAAGAATAACGTTCAACAGATAACCAAAATTTATTTCACATCCGCAATAAAACGTTATTACATTTGAAATGTAAATATGGAGCTGGCATTTCTTCTTATTTCCTTTTCGTTATATTTAAGATAGTTGGTCCATAAATAAAACCCAAAGTGACAACTCTCAACAAGAATTTGTTTATCGGAATCCACAAG
This sequence comes from Thamnophis sirtalis, assembly GCF_051295495.1. Lineage (NCBI taxonomy): Eukaryota > Metazoa > Chordata > Lepidosauria > Squamata > Natricidae > Thamnophis > Thamnophis sirtalis. The sequence continues at coordinate 75,121,910 of NW_028261389.1, forward strand.
AGAAGGAAAATTAGGCATTTTTCTATCACTTCGCAGAAGGAATTCAAATGCCACGGCCCTCTTGCTTTTAAGCGGATAATTTGCCCCCAAAATGCGATGTGGTATTTTTCCAGTGGTTTTGTTTTATAGGGAACAGCTATTTGGAAAATGCGTTACATATAAATTAAGCCCTGAAGCAGAGAATGAAAAGTATGCAGAAGAAGAAATAATGTTAAGCGTTAATAAAAGAAGTCCGGAAGATATCAAGGCTGTATTAAAATGCAATTTTTACAGAGTTTTAAATCAATTTTTTCATCACAAGATATGGAGGGTTAATACATGTCTGAAGAAAATAGGACATATATTCTTTTTTAGATGCTTAAAATCCGAGGGGGATCATTTCAAGCCCACCCAGTCACTTGTAAACAGGAGTTTTAATTTTAAACCAGTTTACATATTTTGTTTTTGTTCTTTTTAGACGCAACCTCACTCATCAAAGGATTTTTAATCAGGTGCAAAAGATGCTGGAATGTAACAGTTGCTATATTAAATAGCTCAATACCAGCTTGTTCAGAATCTGGTAGCGACCAACCGTAAATAAGCATTGGCAGTTCAGAGCAAGCTTGCAAATATTTTGGAACTCCAAATAAAGCATCCAAAGACATCTTGGCAATAAACACCATTTTTCCATCATGGTTCACTGTGGAAGCCGCCCATTACTGAGCAGTTAGTATGCAAGGGAGTTCAATCTGTTAAGATTAAAAAGTTATTTATACTGCAGGAGATGTCGGTCTCCCCGTTAGTGAGGAAACGCATAAAGCCAACTGGAAAAGATTTATAGAACCTGCTTGGTTTGTGAAGAAAAAAAAAAAAGATTTCACAGAAAACTTTTCTTCTCCAGGTAGCCCTCAATTTATGACCAAAAGGGAAACCAAAAGTTCTGTTGATAAGCGAGACGGTTAAGTAATTTTTTTTGTTCCATTTTACGACTTTACTTGCCACAGTTGTTAACTGAATCACTGCGGTCGTTAAATTAGTAAGCCCAGTTGTAAAATGAATCTGGTTCCCTTATTGTCTTTGCTGGTCAGAAAGTTGCTAAAGGAGATCCCATGACCTTGGGACAACACAACCGTCGTAAATACGAGCCAGTTTTCCAACCCTCCAAATTCCCATCGTGTGACCGTGTGATGCCACACTAGTTTTAAGTGTGAAAAATGGCCACTTTCTTCAGTACCGTTTAGTGGTGGGTTCCGGGTGGTAAGGCCTGGTATGGGCCTACTGGTGGTAGCTGGGATCAGCAGCCACCATACCGGAACAGTGGCTCGTACGGCCCACCTGCCTGCCCGCCCATGTTCCTTAACGCTTTTTGACGCAAATGGGCCAATTGCGCACACATGCACAGCTTGTAGCACCTGCGCGACCTCCGCCAAGCAGCTAGGTGTCACAGGGTGGTGGCATGCGCATGCGTGCACAGTTCACCGACAAATGCATGCCTGACAAATGCGTGCCGACAAAACCGCCTTGAAAAAACGGCGACGTTGAAAGCATGCCCACTAAAGTGCGCCGACAAATGCGCGCCGACAAAAGCGCACCATCGAAAACAACGCAAAAACAACGGTAACAACGGTAACAACCCTAACCCTTACCCTAACCCTAACCCTTACCCTAACCCTAACCCTAACCTAAAAACCCTAATCACGCTTTTGTGGGCGCGGTGTTGTCAGCGTATGCCCGATGAGGACGCCTGGCCCCGTCGCAGCATACCGGTTGTGACGGGATCTGGAACCTATCACTGGTACCATTGTAATTTCGAATGGTCACTAAATGAATGGTTGTAAATTGAGGATTACCTGAATATTCTAGATCTGGAATTCAGAGAAGACTGGGAAATTTAGCCCCGGGTTCAACCACTTCCAGAGATGTGGGCCCTAGAGAAAGGAGTTCAACGCAATTGTACTTGATCTATTTGCGGACGGGAGTTACCTAGCTTGGGATAAATCCAGATCTTGAGTCATCAACATTCGCAATCCTTCCTCGTTAAAGAAAAGGTTGTTTCCTCCAGACAGGATTCCACATTTCCTGGATGGTTTTCCGCCACTGACCAGTAAGAACCTGTCCGACTCCAGTTGACCTGAAGGCAAACAGAGATTGACACTGCTTCAGGAATGGCCCTGAATCGTTTCTGCTAGGAATTGGAAATTGCATGGGATAGCTCTGTGTAAATGAATAAATGCTTGGCCGATTTCCTATAAAGTTTGATTTTGATTAGCCGGTCTGGATTAATGTTTATTTATTATTTACTAGATGATAACCTGGCGTGGCCCGGGTATTTATTTATAGGGGGAAATGTCTGTAACAAACGTAATTTCTAAGGTTGGATTTTCCCCCTTACCAGAGGGAGCCCCCTTTGTGGAGTACCATGAAGCCGTTACCATGGCAGCCCCACTGCACTGTACAGTAGAAGACATTTTATGGCAATACCGTAGAAGACATTTTAAGGCACAACAGGCTGTATCTTAACAGAACAAACAGGGGTGTCTTACCCCCACAGTATTTTTTTCCAGTGAGTAAGTCATCTGTGTACCAAGTTTGACTGAAATTGCCCCAGGCGTTCCAGAGTTATGCTGGAACGTACACACAGATGTGCGCATGTGCGGGTTTGGAATGGCGGCCGGGCTTTTCGCTCCCTGTAAACCTAGCGAAAAAGCGCTGGTTAGCCTCCCAAACGAACCGCAAAGTTCCTAGAAAGAGCCTGGACTTAAGACCTCAGAAGCTCCAGGACCGGACGAAACTTTTAAACAAAAAAACATCGCTCCCGAAGGCTCGCTCCCGAAGGCTTCATTGCGCCTAGCAGCTGAGCAGCCCAACAGCTGATTCGTCGAGTGAGGGCGGCGGCGGCGGCGAGACGCGGATGGTAGGCGTCTTTAACATCTTGGTTTAACATCTTGGTTACCTGGGTGCCTTAGAAGCCCCTGGTGGTCGCCTGCCCTATCGAGTGAGCCCTGGTGAGCCCTGGTGAGCCCTGGTCCTGGAACGGTGGCAGCGGGAACTGGACAGACAATGGCTGCCTGAGCCTTTGCTCTTACGACTGCCCCCCCCCCCGCTGTTTTTAGACCTAAGCAGCGCTGGGACTGGGAGAGGAACTCTGGATTTTTCATCTATAATCTGAAAAAGAACGATGACCTTGAGGGACTTGAAACTAGCTTGAAATTGGCCACTACCATCTTGATCATTACCATCATTACCATCACTATTGCGGTAAAGAGGAGGAAATTATTGTGGCTTGGGCGAGCGAATTAAGTGGCAATCTGCCACCACTATCATAGCTCGCCTGAACGCCCGCCCCTCCTCTATCCTGTATTTTAGTGCCTACTTCCCTCACCGTGGAGCCTCTCCTTTTATCCCTCCCGTGGCTTGGACAACTCGTTCTTTTCCTGTCTGCCCTGCTATTGCGGAGCCATGCTTGCCTGCCTATCTGTTCTTATTTAATTCGAGCTTTACTGCCTGGCCTGTGACCACCGACATTGGCCCGAAACAACTGCTCTTCCCCACCACTTGCTACCATTGCTACTTTGGAACATCTAATGTGAACAATGACCATCTGTTTAACACCTTGATATCTTATGATACATATACTTATGGTGCATTTGGTTTGGGGAAAGAAGTGATAGAGGATGGCAGTTTCAGGGACAGGAACTTGGCGTTTTACAAACTGGACACGAAGCTGGCACCCCCCCTTTCCCCCTTCTAACTGGTTCCAGTTATTTATAAACTTTGGACATATAGACTCTGGCCGCTCCAGGACTTCAGGAGAGGGGGAAGATAAGATACCCCCCTGCATACTACTGTTTTATTTCCTATGGACCGTTATTGTTTACTATTCCACGCTTTATCTGGACGTGGAGGGTGTGAGACTGCAAAGCTGGCTGGCTGATACCTGGGGCCTGTGCTTTGCCCCCCCTCCATCTACATTTACAACTATTTATAGAATACGGTTCTTGGACTTTGGCCTCGAAATTTTCTGGAACTGGAGGAAGGGAGGCTGGCTCTCCTGGAACTCATAATTTTAAATTCTGTGTTGCGCAATCTTTAAACGGGTATGTTGAGTGTGTGGGATTGAATGAGTTAGTATGAAAGACCCACTTTTAGTACTATATTGCTGTATTCTTTTTGTGTTTTAATTATATTGTGGGGACTGTCTGTGTGAGTGTCTGAGTATGCCTGATTCGGAGGACCTGGCGGGACAAGCGGGGGCCATTGGGGTGGTTGGGGGAATTATGCCCACGGGAGAGAGTCGGAGCATTGCGGTCATAACAGGGAGAGGCAGATATGGCGGGGACTTTAGGGCTGGCCATTATCGGGGAAGGAGGGTTCGCTATATCGCAGAGATCCCTCCTTCCGGCCCTATGAGTCCCACTCCAAGGTCAGATGGCGTGAGCGATCAGGACCCTGGTCTCAGGCTGCTGTCGCTAAATGCCAGGTCTGTTATTCATAAGGCTCCCCTCGTCCGGGACTTGATTGTAGACGAGAGGGCAGACCTGGCATGTATTACTGAAACATGGCTGGGCACGGAGGGAGGAGTCCCCCTCGTAGAGCTGTGCCCAGACGGGTTTCAGGTGCTTCATCAGCCGAGAGCTCAGGGAAGGGGTGGCGGTGTGGCTATTGTAGTCCGGGAGTCTTTAGCTCCTCGTAGGATCCCTGCTCCGGAGCTTGCCGGGTGTGAGTCCCTGCTAGTGAAGTTGGACCTCAAGGGTCAAGCGGGTTTGCTGCTAACGTACCTGCCTCCCAACTGCGTTACAGCGGCCCTCCCTGCGCTCCTCGAGTCAATAGCCGAGCTAGCAATTGAGTTCCCTAGACTAATGGTTCTGGGGGACTTCAATCTGCCTTCGCTCGGTGAACACTCTGATGGAGCGCAGGAGTTCATGGCTTCCATGACAGCCATGGGCCTGACCCAGGTAATTCGAGGCCCTACCCACTTGGCGGGACATACACTCGACCTCGTATTCCTCTCGGAGCAGTGGAGTTATGATCTTGGTCTGAGGGGAAATGAGACCATTCCCCTGTCGTGGTCAGACCACTACCTACTGAGGCTAGACTTCCGGAGGCCAAACCCCCACCGTGGGGAGGAGGAACCGACCAGGTGGTTCCGCCCCAGGCGACTGATGGACCCTGTTAGGTTCCAGACGGAGCTTGGGGTCATTCCAGATGCTCTCGCCCACAGTTCGGCGGAGACTATTGCTGCGGCCTGGCACTCGGCGGCATCAGAGTCTCTGGACCGAATTGCGCCACTACGGCCCCTCCGGGTCAGCGGCTCGCGGAGACCCCCTTGGTTTACCGAGGAGCTCCGTGAGATAAAGCGCCGGAGGAGACGCCTAGAGCACCTGTGGAGGTCCGATAGGTCCGCATCGAACCGAGCACTGTTGACAGCTTGCACCAAGGAGTATATTTGGGCATTGAGAACCGCCAAAAGATCACATATTGCCTCCTTGGTAGCGTCCGCCGAGTCTCGCCCAGCCGCCCTGTTCAGGATAACCCGCTCCCTCCTAAATAGGAGGGAGACGGGGAACCCCCTGCAGGGTAAGGCTGAGGAATATAGTCAGTTCTTGGCGGACAAAATTGCTCGGTTTCGATCGGAACTGGACTCCACCCCCGCAGATCCAGCCGGGACACAGGGGAACAACTTGGTAGACCATCTCTGGGTTGAGTTTCAGGATGTTGCCTCTGGGGATGTGGACAAGGCTATGCGAGCTGTGAGTTCCTCCACCTGTATACTGGACCCGTGTCCCTCCTGGCTGACTGCCAACAGCAGAGAGGTGACACGAGGCTGGATCCAGGCGGTTGTCACCGCCTCTCTTCGGGAGGGACACCTCCCCACCGCGCTTAAGGCGGCGGTGGTGAGGCCCCTCCTGAAGAAACCGTCCTTGGATCCAGCAATTCTTAACAACTATCGTCCAGTCTCCAACCTCCCCTCTCTGGGGAAGGTTGTTGAGAAGGTGGTGGCCTTACAGCTTCAGCGTACCTTGGAGGAAGCTAACTATCTTGACCCCTTCCAGTCTGGCTTCAGGCCCGGTTACAGCACTGAAACCGCTTTGGTCGCATTGACCGATGATCTCTGGAGAGCCAGAGATGGAGGCTATGCGTCCATCCTGGTTCTCCTCGACCTCTCAGCGGCTTTCGATACCATCGACCATGGTATCCTTCTGCGACGACTGCGGGAGGTGGGGGTGGGCGGCACTGTTTTACAGTGGTTCTCCTCCTACCTCTCAGACAGGTCGCAGTCGGTGTTAGTGGGGAGGGAGAGATCGTCCCCGAGGCCCCTAACCTGTGGGGTGCCGCAGGGCTCGGTTCTGTCCCCCCTGCTATTTAACATATACATGAAACCGCTGGGCGAGATCATTCGGAGGCACGGGATTAAGTACCATCAATATGCGGACGATACGCAGTTGTATCTGTCCGCCCCGTGCCAACTCAATGAAGCGGTGGACGTGATGAACCGGGGCCTTGAGGCTGTTAAAGACTGGATGAGAGCTAACAAACTGGTACTCAACCCGGAAAAGACCGAGTGGCTGTTGTGTTTTCCTCCCAAAAATTTGGCTGACGTTCCATCGATCAGGCTGGGGGGGCAAAATCTGTTCCCCTCAGACAGGGTCCGCAACTTGGGAGTCCTCCTGGACCCACAGCTGAGTTTTGACCACCACTTGTCGGCTGTGACCAGGGGGGCATTTGCCCAGGTTCGCCTGGTGCGCCAGTTGCGGCCCTACCTGAACCGGGAGGCTCTCACAACAGTCACTCGAGCCCTTGTGATCTCTAGGCTGGAATACTGCAATGTGCTCTACATGGGGCTGCCCTTGAAGAGCATCCGGCGACTTCAGCTAGTCCAGAACGCGGCCGCGCGAGTGATTATGGGCGCACCACGGTTCGCCCATATTACACCAATCCTCCGTGAGCTGCGCTGGCTACCTGTGGATCGTCGGGTGCACTTCAAGGTCTTACTTACTACCTATAAAGCGCTCCATGGTAGTGGATCTGACTATTTGAGAGACCGCCTCCTGCCAATCACCTCCCTGCGTCCCATCAGATCGCACAGAGTAGGCCTCCTCCGAATTCCATCCGCCAGTCAGTGCCGACTGGCGACTACGCGGAGGAGAGCCTTCTCTGTTGCAGCTCCGACATTATGGAACAACCTCCCCGTGGAGATCCGTACCCTCACCACAGTCCAGGCCTTCCGCACAGCCCTCAAGATCTGGCTATCCCGTCAGGCCTGGGGATAGGATTATTTCTCACCCCGCCCGAATGTTGAGTGAATGTTGTATTTTTATGGTTTAATTTCTTTTAATCACGATTCTTTTTTTCAAGTCTTGTCTTGCACTCCCTTCCCTTCATTGTTGTAAGCCGCCCTGAGTCCCCTCAGGGAAAAGGGCGGCATATAAATCCTTAATAAAATACTAAAAAAAAATACTAAAATACACACAGATACAGCCATTTTTATATATATAGAAGTGACAATTAAAAATGGAAATTGCTTTCTCAATCCCTCCCCTTTTACAGAGAGTCCTCAATTTACAACTACGATTGAGGCTAAAATTTGGATTGCTAAGCGGGACAGTTGTTAAGCGCGTTTTGCCCCATTTTACGACCTTTCTGGTCACCGTTGTTAAGCGAATTGCTGCAGGTGTTAAGTTCGTAACATGGTTGTAAAGTGAATCTGGCTCCCCCAGATTGATTTTGCTTGTCCGAAGGTCGCAAAAGCGGATCACATGATCACTGCAACCATCATAAGAACGGACCAGTTACCGAGCATCCAAAGTTTGAATATGTAACCATGGGATGCTGCAACGGTGATAAGGGCAGAAAACAGTCATGGGTCACTTTTTAAAATGATACTGTGACTTTGAATCATCATTAAATGAATGGTTGTAAGTCAAGGACTACCTGTAATTTTATTTTCTCAACACTAGGGAAAAGATTTTATTATTATTATTTTTTTAAAAAAATTATTTTCAAAACAGACACAGCACATAAAATCTTCCTGTCTTGCTGTGAGCTGCCCAGAGTCCCGATGGGAGTGGGCGGCATAGAAATTTTAATAAACCTTTAATAAACCAAACCTAAACCCCTCCCGCGAAAAGGTTCACCAACATTGAATTAGATCTTAGTACAATACCTTCAAAATCATCCTTGAGAAAATCAGGGTTCTTGGTGGTTATTCTACAGGTGGGTCCAGAATATCCAGGGTCACAGATGCACTTGCTCCCATTGATGCAGCTGCCGTGCCCGCTGCACATCTCCTCACACTGTGGCCCTATGTACACGTTGTCAATGGCCCAGGTCACTGGTTGAGACCCAGTTGGATAAAATCCTTGGTACCATCGGAATCTCACCAAGCTGAAAAAGACAGTCGCATTCACTCTTATTATCTATCATGCGTTATAGCAGGAGAGATAACTAACTTTTTTGGAAAGGTGTGCCAAAATTGTGTGCATGCGTGGTATCGTGTGCCCACCCACCTGCGCTTGTGCGCATGACCCCCTCATCTGCGCAGGCGTGCATGACACCTTCCCCCACGCAAGCAAACAATGGACCGGTTTGCCTGTTGGACTTTTTTTCGCCCTCCCAAGGCTTCAAGAAAGCCTCCAGAGCTTGGGGAGGGCAAAAAAATGGCCCAACTAACCAGAAGTTCGGGAATGAACTTCCAGTTGAGCCATTGGGCCTGTTTTTCGCTCTCCCCAGGCTCTTTCCAGAAGCCTGGGGAGGGCAAAAAACTGCCTCTCCGGACCCTCCAGAAAGTACAGGAAGAAGGAAGGGGAAGGAGAGGAGGAAGGAAGGAAGTAGAGAAGGGGGGGAGGGAGAAAAGAAAGGGAAAATAAGGTGGTGTTACAACAGGAGGAAGGGATGGTAAATAAAGCAACCCAAACAGTATATTATAACCCATCAAATGAAATAATAAATGTATAAGAATGATAAATGTTAAAACACCTGTAACCAAATGACATGCTGTATGTGATGATGGCTTTTTTTTGTCTCTGTGTCTCTCTGTGTGTGTGTGTTGTTGTTGTTTTTATTTTATTATTGTGTGTATGTGTGGTTTATGTAATAAAAATTTAAAAAATTTTTTTTTTAAAAGCACCTTTGGGACAACCATGACCTGGATGACTGAGAATCTCAGTGTGCATGTATCAAGTGTCCATGTGAGAGGAAGCATTTCTGCCGAGTGGCAAAATACTAAAAAAAACACCGCAGGCCTTAACCATCCCTTCAAAAAAACTGGAGCAAAACTAAAGAGCCCTCCTCCCCCCGTGGTTTAATAATTAAACAAAAATATTTAATTTTTAAATGCCGACATGCATTTTTTATCGTCTTTAATCCCAGAATGTTTAGCATCCCTGCTTCTCCAAGTCACAACCACAAACCTTTTCTCTAATTTTCCAGCCTGTCAATCAAGGAGGGGAGCCAAGGGCCTACCAGCGTTGTGTGCCAAAGTCACACAAACACATATCGCATAATATTCTGACTCTTGTTTTGATTTTTCTCTGCCCGACTTTCAATGTCAATGTAGGACAGTTTGTTTTCTTGCCGCCTTGACCTACCACAACCCCTCCTCTCTCTCTTTCACACACACACACACACCCCCTTGAGACCAGAATGTTCAACAGTAGAAACAAATAGAGCCGAGCTTTTCACGACAACTTGCAGCGATGCAAAATTGCGTGTATACAAAAAATGAATGTTAAGCTAACACCAGCTCAGCTATAAAACTAGAATGGCTCAAAACTCTCATTCCTTGTTTTTCTGCCCAGTCCAAGAACTTTTTCTCATAACAATACAACGACATTCCATTGGACAATGTGACCTGAACTAATAGGGGGGAGGAAGAACTGTATACTTGGGTTTGCACGGGAATTAGTCAGATCTGGTTTTGCCTTCATCAGTGCCGAAACGATGTACTCAATAAAGTTTTGCATTCAGCGATTGGATCCTTTCCACCGTGCTTGCTTTGAATGGGTTCGTCAGTCGCAGAGGTGGGTTCCTACCAGTTTCGCACCAGTTCGGTAGAAGCGGTTCGTCAAATCTACCGAACCGGTTAGAAGAGGTTCCACCAGTGGACCCGGAAAGCAGGCCACACCTACAGAAGAGGTTCCAATTTTTTTTGAAACCCACTACTGACACACACACACACACACACACACACACACACACACACACAAACACTCACACTCACACAGAGAGAGAAAGAGAAAGGAAGAAAGAAAGAAAGAAAAAAAGAAAAAAAGAAAGAGAAAGTGAGAGAGAGATGAAAGAAAAAAGGAAAAAGGGACAGAGAGACAAAAGGAAGGAAAGAGAGAGAGGGAGAGGGAGAGAAAGAAAACACATGGCCGACAAGCCACTCCCACCAGGTCACATGGCCGGCAAGCCACTCCCACAAAGGAGGGGACACACACACAGAGTAGGTTCGAAAATTTTTTGAAACCCACCACTGGATTCGAACCACCAAACTGCCGACCTTTCTGATCACACACACAGAGACTCACACAGAGAGAGAAAGAGAAGGAAAGGAAGAAATAAATAAAGAAAAAAAGAAAAAAAAGAAAAAGTGAGAGAGAGATGAAAGAAAAAAAGGATAAAGGGACAGAGAGACAAAAGGAAGGAGAGAGAGAGAGAGAGAGAACACATGGCCGGGAAGCCACTCCCACTAGGTCACATGGCCAGCAAGCCACTCCCACAAAGGAGGCCACACCCACAGAGTAGGTTCGAAAAGTTTTTGAAACTGACCACTGGTCAGTTGGAACGTTGCCGCAGATATAATTCGTTAACCTTACTTACGGAATGCCAGAAAAATAAGAGATAGAGATAAAAGCTAGATGAGATTTAAAACAATTCCTTACCCACAAAGATGTAGCTTTCCAAAATGGATGACTTCTCTTCTCCAGCCCTGGGTTGTTCCAGCGTAGTAGGTGCTACTTGGATGATGCTCAACCGAGCAGAGAGAACTGAGATAGCTGCTGCTACTATAGCACAAAGGAAGTAGCAGGTGCCACGTTGCGCCCAAGTCTCGGGAGAATTCAAGTTTCACCGGGTCAGAAGAGGAGCTATCTGTGGTGCAGCCAATATTAATCTGAAACCAAACAAATCCTTCACGTTGAACTCAAGGATACTCTCTGCGTAGCACACTATTAAAACAATAACACCCTGAATCTTTCTGTAAGAACTCAAGGTGTGATTTGGGGAGGGCTTCAAATGGAGACATGGCTACAATCCTTTCATTTATTTATTTATTTTAGGTAACAGCATCAGTGCACTAGTCAAACCCATTTGGCCTACGCTAAGAGGAACGAGGTTTTATGCAACAACACTGCCTTGTCAGGAGTGCTGCAATTCAAAAACTTTTTACTACTGGTTCTATGGGTATGGCTTGGTGGGCATGGCAGTGGAAGGATGCTGTAAAATCCACATTATCTCCCCACTCCAGGAAAAGGATAGTACAAAATCTCCATTCCCTCCCCACTCCGGGGAAAGGATACTGTAAAATGTCCATTCCCTCCCCATTCCGGGGAAAGGATACTGTAAAATGTCCATTTCCTCCCCACTCCAGAGGAAGGATTCTGTAAAATCTCCATTCCCTCTCCACTCCAGGGGAAGGATATTGTAAAATGTCCATTCCCTCCCCACTCCAGAGGAAGGATACTGTAAAATCCGCATTCCCTCCCCACTCCAGGGGAAGGATACTACAAAATCTCCATTCAATCCCCACTCCAGGGGAAGGATACTGCAACATCTCCATTCCATCCCCACTCCAGGAGAAGGATACTGTAAAATTTCCATTCCCTCCCCACTCCAGGGGAAGGATACTACAAAATCTCCATTCCCCCTCCACTTCAGGGAAAGGATACTGTAAAATCTCCATTCCCTCTCCACTCCAGGGAAAGGATACTGTAAAATCTCCATTCCCTCTCCACTCCAGGGAAAGGATACTGTAAAATCTCCATTCCCTCTCCACTCCAGGGAAAGGATACTGTAAAATCCGCATTCCCTCCCCACTCCAGGGGAAGGATACTACAAAATCTCCATTCAATCCCCACTTCAGGGGAAGGATACTGCAACATCTCCATTCCATCCCCACTCCAGGAGAAGGATACTGTAAAATCTCCATTCTCTCCCCACTCCAAGGAAGGATACTGCAATATCTCCATTCCCTCTCCACTCCAGGGGAAGGATACTGTAAAATCTCCATTCCCTCCCCACTCCAGGGGAAGGATACTGTAAAATCCCCATTCCCTCCCCACTCCAGGAGAAGGATACTGTAAAATTTCCAATCCCTCCCCACTCCAGAGGAAGGATACTGTGAAATCCCCATTCCCTCCCCACTCCAGGAGAAGGATACTGTAAAATTTCCAATCCCTCCCCACTCCAGGGGAAGGATACTACAAAATCTTCATTCTCTCCCCACTCTAAGGAAGGATACTGCAACATCTCCATTCCCTCCCCACTCCAGGGGAAGGATACTACAAAATCTCCATTCAATCCCCACTCCAGGGGAAGGATACTGTAAAATTTCCAATCCCTTCCCACTCCAGGGAAAGGATACGGTAAAATCTCCATTCTTTCCCCACTCTAGGGTCAGCCAGATGTGGTATTTGCCAATTCTCTGATCTACTCAAAATTTCCAAACCCGCTGAATTTCACCCCTGCTTGTCAGTGTTGATGCAAGTGGTTCTGGTAATTGATTGGGCTATAAGTTTACTGATTGCAACCCATTAGCATATAAAATGGGAGCAAATCCCACTCCCTATCAGCACTGATGATGGTACCTAGTTTGGTAATGAAACATCTGCAAGAAATAATCAAGGTCAGAGAGCACCAAGGACTCCTCATTTCAACCCTGAGCTACAAATATTCTCTATATTTTGTTCCATTCTTCCCTTGAAGGAGATTTAAGCTATAGATGTAATCAATCATTAATCATTAACTGCCGAATTGCCGACCTTTCTGATCGGCAAGCTCAGCGTCTTAGCCACTGAGCCTCCGCGTCCTTTCATTAATTACCATAATGTATTTTAGCAAAATGTGTTAATTGGAAAAGGTTCTTACCGGGCTCCTGATTGTATTTTTACCACCATGGACTAAAACAACTGTTTTCCTACATAATGCGTGTGATTTTCCTATGATTAGGTCTAATCAACTGGGGATCTAAAAGCAAAAGGATGCGATTTGGTTCATTAGCTTCAGAAATCTAGAGGGACAGCTTCCGCACGATCAATCGTAGCATCTTGTTTATCAACATCTCTTGAACATTTTAAAAAATAACATAAAATGAAATGTCTGTCTTAGATGCCTAGATGTGAAATATAACTCTTCTGGGGGTAAACCTACTGAAGACGTTTTCCTTCTGAATGGGACCATGGAAGCATTTGTCGAACATGCTTCTAGTCTATATTTTAAAACACAAAACAGTTTGCATTCTATGTATTATTAATTTGTTGTGGTGACAAATTGAAATGCGGAGGAATAAGGAGTCAGGGGAGGGGTGTTTTTTGTTTTTTTGCTAAGAATACACAAGGTGAGCATCTTGTAGCCTCTTACAACTGTGCAAGAATGTGCTGGGACTATTAATGGGGTTCCATAAATGTGTTAGTGTCCGCACGAACTTGCGCATTATGCTCCAGCTTCGATTTTAATTAAACCTCTGAATACAGCATATGCTCTGAGGGCTGAACCGAAGATGCAATTACCTATTTTGATGTAGCATACGGATGTTGATATTCCTGTCTGCCTATATCATCTGTTCAAATATCACACATCACAATGTTACAATCCTAAAAGATTCCCTATTCTCAAGTTCTTATTTTCTTAACTATTTTCTTAGCTTGGTTATTCGCTTGCAGACATTTCATTACCCAACTAGGTAACATCAACAGTGTCCGTGAAGGTGGGGTTTGCTCTCTGCTTATATACATTCTACACCTGATGGTGTCGCCCCAGCCGAGCTCCATTGCGCATGTGCCTGCGCTTCCCGCCAACCAGCTGGTCTTCGCCACGCATGGGGACGCGCACATGCATGCATGGAGGTGGGGTACATGCACAGGGGCGCTCACGTTGCCTTTGGGGGCCTTGCGGAGTGTCCCCGCGCCCCGTTTTGGCTTCGAGGGTGATGCAGGAGGCCTCCCAGGACCAAAATGGGGCATGGAGGAGGGGGCCTCCGGCAGCAACCTGGAATTCAAAAATGGGCAGGGGGGCGCGGGGCGCATGTGCGGGGAAGTGCTGGGGTCACATATGCATGCATGGAGGGGGGGTTGCGTGCGCATGTGTGGTGGAGGGGCACAGACACAGGGAGAGTGGGAGTCGGGGGTCAATTGTGCATTACAGTATATATGCGAGGGCAAGCGTGTGCGTTATCGACGACAAAGAGGTTAGCCATCACTGCATTATTTAATACTGGCAGTCCTCGACTTACAACAGTTCATTTAGTGAACATTCCCATTACAACGGCACTGAAAAATGTGACTTAAGACCATTTTTCACAGTTACGAATTTTGTAGCGCCCCCTCACGTGATCGAAATTCAGACGCTTGGCAATTGGCTCCTTCTTATGACGGTCGCAGTGTCCCAAGATCACCTGGTCTCCTTTTGCGACCTCCTGACAAGCAAAGTCAATGGGGGAAGCCCGATTCACTTGACAACCGGGTTACTAACTTATCCACTGCAGTGATTCACTTAACAACGGTGGTGAGAAAAGGTTGCAAACTGGGCCAAAACTCATTTTGCAAATGTCTCGCTTACCAACCAAAATTTTGAGGCTCAATTGTGGTCGTAAGTCGAGGAAGGGCTGTATATAATATATTTTCTTGAGGGAAGAAAACAAGGATGTTTTTCTTGAATGCCAAAGTTATGAGATGGCTTTTGCACTTTTAAAAATTTTGTTACCAAGTTTACCAAGGGTAAACCAAGACAATGGGTAAACTGGTTTCTCTTAATGACCAATGGATTCATTTAACAATGGCAATAACAACTGTGACAAAAAAGTTCATAAAATCGGGCGGGACTCGCTGAACAACCGTCTTGCTTAGTAATGGAAATTCTGGTTGCGATTGTTGAAGACTACTATATAGGACAATTTCATAGCACTTGTAAATACAATACAATACAATGCAATAGCAGAGTTGGAAGGGACCTTGGAGGTCTTCTAGTCCAGCCCCCTGCCTAGGCAGGAAACCCTATACCGTTTCAGACAGATTGCTATCCAACATCTTCTTAAAGACTTCCAGTGTTGGAGGATTTGCAACTTCTGGAGGCAACTTCTGTTCCACTGATTAATTGTTCTAACTGTCAGGAAATTTCTCCTCAGTTCTAAGTTGCTTCTCTCCTTGATTAGTTTCCACCCATTGCTTCTTGTTCTACCCTCAGGTGCCTTGGAGAATAGTTTGACTCCCTCTTCTTTGTGGCAACCCCTGAGATATTGGAAGACTGCTATCATGTCTCCCCTGGTCCTTCTTTTCATTAAACTAGACATACCCAGTTCCTGCAACTGTTCTTCCTATGTTTGAGCCTCCAGTCCCCTAATCCTCTTTGTTGCTCTTCTCTGCACTCTTTCTAGAGTCTCCACATCTTTTCTACATTGTGGTGACCAAAACTGAATGCCGTATTCCAAGTGTGGCCTTACCAAGGCTTTATAAAGTGGTTTTAACACTTCACATGATCTTGATTCTATCCCTCTGTTTATGCAGCCTAGAACTGTGTTGGCTTTTTTGGCAGCAAATGTTTTACATACCTTGAGACGGAGATAAGCCCAATCGGGCTTTTGAGCACATACGCTAAAATAAGCCCTCCCCCGAAAATAAGCCCTCCCTGAAAATATTGCAACACAGCAGCAGCCATGAGGTGACCATGCTCGTCATGTCCTGCACCTCAAAAATAATAAGACCACCCCGAAAATATATGGTCAAGTGCTTATTTTGGGGGTCAAAAGAAAATAAGCCTCTGTCTTAATTTTGGGGAAACACGGTATGATTTCACACCGTAAAAAATTGAAAGATAATAATTGCACATGTTTACATTGCAATAATTAAATGGTTTGCCAATCTTTATGGATTAGGCAGTTCCTAGATACTCGTAAATCGTACTGACATGATCCTTCGATATCATCCAAAAAATGTAACATACCCAGAGAAAAGCAAAGATTTAAAACATTTTGACAGCAAGAAGAAAAGGAAGCAGAGCTAAGTACCTCAAACTGGATAATGGTATTTTCGTTTACGTTCAAATCTCTCGTTGTGATCGAATGCTCTCCGACTTCATTTGAAACAAATACCATAGCAGAATCTTCTTCTCTGTCGCGGGAGCAAAAGTGACATATTTCACAACGTGGGATTATTAACTTTATTCTACACTTCTTTTTCTGAAACTTTGATAACTCTCAGGTTTGATACAGCAACATCAGGACAGACACA
Organism: Thamnophis sirtalis; assembly: GCF_051295495.1. Taxonomy (NCBI): domain Eukaryota; kingdom Metazoa; phylum Chordata; class Lepidosauria; order Squamata; family Natricidae; genus Thamnophis; species Thamnophis sirtalis. The sequence continues at coordinate 75,138,331 of NW_028261389.1, forward strand.
GTCTTCAACGGACAGTTAGGAGTGCAGAGAAAACAATTGCAACCAGCCTGCCTTCCGTTGAGGACCAGAATGCTTGCACAGTTAAAGAAAAAGGGCTAAGAAAATACTTATAGGCTACTCACATCCTGGACATAAACTGTTTCTACTTCTCCCCTCTGCTGCTACAGAGCATTGCAGGTCAAAACAACTGGAGACAGGGAGAGTTTTTCCTGTCATGCCATCACTCTTATGTGTAAGCATACAGTATTTACCCATGTAGTATGTGTGTTGTTATTATGATTCTCATCTTTTCTACTACCTTCTCTTATTGGTATCATTATTATGATTATTATAACACCATTGCTTTGCATGTACATTGAAAGCTTCTGCACCTCAATAATCATATTGGGGCAAATAAAACTATTCTATTCTATTCTATTCTATTCTATTCTATTCTATTCTATTCTATTCTATTCTATTCTATTCTATTCTATTCTATTCTATTCTATTCTATTCTATCCTATCCCATCCCATCCCATCCCATCCCATCCCATATTTTTATACTGTTCTGTTCTGCTCCGTTTCATTTAATTCCATTCATCCTATCCTATCCTATCCTATCCTATCTATCCTATCCTATCCTATCCTATCTATCCTATCCTATCCTATCCTATCCTATCTATCCTATCCTATCCTATCCTATCTATCCTATCCTATCCTATCCTATCCTATCCCATTCCATTTATTTTTTTCTTATTCTATTCTATTCTATTCTATTCTATTCTATTCTATTCTATTCTATTCTATTCTATTCTGTTCTGTTCTGTTCTGTTCTATTCCATTCCATTCCATTCTTATTTTTTCTTATTCTATTCTATTCCATTCTTATTTTTCCTTATTCTATTCTATTCTATTCTATTCCATTCCCTCCCCTCCCCTCCCCTCCCATATTTTTATACTGTTCTGTTCTGCTCCATTTCATTTAATTCCATTCATCCTATCCTATCCTATCCTATCCTATCCCATTCCATTTATTTTTTTCTTATTCTATTCTATTCTGTTCTATTCTATTCTACTCTATTCTAATCTATTCTATTCTATTCCATTCCGTTCTTATTTTTCCTTATTTTATTCTATTCCATTCTTATTTTTTCTTATTCTATTCTATTCTATTCTATTCTATTCCATTCCCTCCCCTACCCTACCCTCCCATATTTTTATACTGTTCTGTTCTGCTCCATTTCATTTAATTCCATTCATCCTATCCTACCTATCCTATCCTATCCTATCCTATCCTATCTGTTGTGGTCCAGCAGGAGCCGTTGGAGCTGCCGATTGATTCCGATAGCGAGGGACCCTATGAGTCAGTTCTGGAAGATCTGGAGGACCCTGGGCAGGGTTCAGACTCCGAGCACGGACCAGAGAGGCTGGTTGGCCACCAGGAGGCGCCTGAGGCATAGAGCAGTGGTGAAGATCAAAGGGAGTTTGTCCCTGAAGCCAGACAGGGGAGGGTGGAGAAACGGAGACAGCAATTACGGAGACAGACTCATAAGAGATAATAAAGCCCAGGTGGTTGTGGTTTGGCTCCTCCCAAGAGAGTATATAAGAAGAGACTTTGGGAGGAGACCTTTTGCAGGACACAACCGTTTATACCAAGCTGGAGAAGCTCTTGTGTGTATTGTATCTCTTATCAGTGGGAGTCTGAGTTGCTGCCAACGTCTTGTCTGTGAGTAATTACTGTGAATAAAGCATGGCTAATAGTAAGCCTGTGTCGGCATTAATCACCGGACGGAGGGGTCAGAACACTATCCTATCCTATTCCATTTTTCTATTCTATTCTATTCTATTCTATTCTATTCCATTCTTATTTCTCCTTATTCTATTCCATTCCTATTCTTATTTTCCTTATTCTATTCTATTCTATTCTATTCTATTCTATTCTATTCTATTCTATTCTATTCTATTCTATTCTATTCTATTCTATTCTATTCTATTCTATTCCATTCCATTCCATTCCATTCCATTCCATACATATCTCACTATGTATAATGCTTTTATTTCAATACATACGGTGCTCCTTTGGATGAATATGGACAATAAACTCCAATGTTGCCACCAGGATAGAAAAACCAATTGTCTTCCTTTGGTCCCAAGTCAAAGGTATCCGAAAGGATCACAGGATTTTTGAGGTTATTTCCATCAATGATGAAGTCATCTATAATCCAAATCTCCTCCTTCTTACCTAGGAGAAGTGAAAAAAAATAAATGAAATCCTGATAACGACCGATCTAATCGTTGGAGACCACTAGGAAACAATTGTATGCAATGGAATAGTTAACCAGTTGCCACTAAGAGCCAAGAGCCAAGGTGGCGCAGTGGTTAAATGCAGCACTGCAGGCTACTGCTAGATCAGCAGTTCAGCGGTTCAAATCCCACCGGCTCAGGGTTGACTCAGCCTTCCATCCTTCCGAGGTGGGTAAAATGAGGACCCAGATTGTTGGGGGCAATATGCTGACTCTCTGTAAACCGCTTAGAGAGGCCTGAAAGCCCTATGAAGCGGTATATAAGTCTACTGCTATTGCTATTGCTACTAAGAGCGCTCAGTGAGTCTTAAAATACTTTAAGAAGAGATTAGGATTAGCAATACTTTCACGTGCGAATTCCAAATCATAAACTTAATAATGATAGCTTGACCTAAAGAGATAATTTTAATTAATGCTTTTAATTTAAATTTAAATAACGTTATTAGGAACGTTAGCTCGAGCACATTGAGTTCGCCATTAAGAAGATGCCCTGAATTTTGCTGGCTGCTCAAATTGAATCATACGTATAGGTAATCCTCAAGATATGACAGTGATGAAGTCACCCCATCACCGTCGTATGCCATAACAGTCGATTTTACAGCCTTTTATGCAGCAGTGGTTAAGGGAATAGCTACAATTGTTAAATGAATCTGCAGTCATTAACTGGACACCGTATTTGTCTGATGGTTCAAATACGGCTATGGTTTTGCCAAAAACTAGAAATGAGAACCAGTTTGCAACAAAAGCGTGGTCATAAAATGTGGCCGTGTGACCCCCCCCGTGGCTCTGCGAATGGCTGTAAATGCGCCCCTGTTGCTGAGCAGCCAAGGAGAAGTCATGTGACCACGAAAAAGGGTCCTAACAGTCCAGCGGTGGGTTCCTACCAGTTCGCACCTATTCGGTAGAACCGGTTCGTCAAATCTACCGAACCGGTTAGAAGAGGTTCCACCAGTGGACCCGGAAAGCAGGCCACGCCTACAGAAGAGGCTCCAAATTTTTTTGAAACCCACCACTGGCAAGGATCTTGTAATTTGACAGCTTTAAGACTTGCATGCTTCAATGCCAGAGTTTCTGAATAGCTACTTGGACCGACCTAAGTACTAATTCATAATTTCATATCCGGTCACATGGGCGGCAAGCCACTCCCATCCGGTCACATGGGCAGCAAGCCACTCCCATCTGGTCACATGGGTGGCAAGCCACTCCCACAAAGGAGGCCACACCCACAGAGTAGGTTCCAACAATTTTTGAAACCCACCACTGTAACAGTCAGAACTTTGAAGCTCGGTCATAAATCCCCTTTTTCAATTGGGTTGTAACTTTGGTTGCTAAGCAACCGGTCGCAAGACTGCCTGTATCTCAGGGGTGTCAAACTGGATTTCTTTGAGGGCCAGATCAGCGGCTGGGGGGGAAGCACCCTGATGGCTAAAATGGGGCATGAGGGGGGGGCTACATGCCCCGTTTTCAGCCTGGACGGCCTCCTGCAGCCCTTTGCTGGCCAAAACAGTCCTTTGCTATTTCCCCGCGGCCAGATTTAAGCATCCCGTGGGCCAGATCCAGCCTGCGGGCCTTGAGTTTGACACCCCTGCTGTATTCAAAGCCATCAAAATTGAGATCCTTCTCAATTCTATACCGTTGTTGTAGGGTTGCCAGATCCTGAAACGGGTAGCGCTGTTCCGGGCTGAATATGGCAGTGGGATGTTGATGAAAAGGACATCAGTTGTTTGGGTGAAGTAAAACTCATCTATCAGATGCCACGTGATTCCTCCGTTGACGGAATACTGGAGCAGAATTGAATGAGATCTCTCTGGGGTACCTGGGACATAAGAGAAGGTGCCGTAAGGACAACCATGACAAGATGAATCAATTACAAAAGTTTACCTTGGTGTCGAACTATGAAATCAAGTGTATTTTAGTTTTAAAAACAGCATTTATATAGTGGTCAATAATACAACACAGGTTTTAAAATGCAACAAACTCTGATCTTTTTGGCTTGTTTTTTGAGGATGGTACAACTCATTAGCATCAGAGCATGTTAATATAAGGCAACTGGCAGTTGGAACAGAGTTCTTTTCAGGTGGGGAGGGGGAGTAGAACTCCTTAGCATCAGAGCCTGTTGATTACTGTATAAGAAGTACTAATGATCTGATGGTCATTTTAAAAAATCCTTTCTTAGCAAGCACCTAGATGCCAAGAGGAACATACATGCCAAATTTCAAGTTTGTAGACTTCACAGTTCTGGAGATTTTGTGATGAGTGAGTAGTATTTGGCTTTTATATATAGATGTTACAGTGGTGGGTTGCAGATGGTAAGCCCCGGTATGGGCGTACCGGAGCCTGCCCGGAGCATCGGATACCGTTCTGGTACCGTGCTCCGGAGGGCCCACCCACACGCCCGAGCTCCTTACCGGTCTTTTAAGTCTTCGGCGCTTCCGCGCACGGTGCGTACAGCGTCTATGCGATGCTCCGCTGAGCAGCTGGAGTGTCGCGGAGGCACTAAGATGAATGCGCGCAATGCGTGTGTGTGTGCATGTGTTGCGCGTGTCCAGGTGGACTCCGCCGGGCCCGTTCCAATTGTATCAGTTGGAACGGGATCCGGAACCCGCCACTGAGATGTTAGTAACATACTACAGTTTGGAGGTATTACAACACAAGTAACATCTTTCTAGCTTTATTAGGTCACTGTGGCTGTGTCTTGGTTCTGAGTCACAATGGTTTGTTTGTGAATTAGCTTCGCTTTTGGTCTCAGCAAGGATTATATGAATTTATCCTTGTTTGGCATAGTTATTAAGGTTCCACCACAAAACCGTGTTCGACTAAAGCGCGCTCGACGAAACCGCGTAGCTGATGTCATCACAGGGTGACAACAGCGCGGAGACAGAAGCACGCTGTAAACGCTAAACCTAAAATTAACCCCTAAACCTAAACCTAACCCCCCTAAACCTAAACGTAACCCTAAACCTAACCCTTAACCTAACCCCAAACCTAACCCTTAACCTAACCCTAAACCTAACCCCAACCCTTAACCTAACCCTAAACCTAACCCTTAACCTAACCCTAAACCTAACCCCAACCCTTAACCTAACCCCAAACCTAACCCTTAACCTAACCCTAAACCTAACCCTAAACCTAACCCTAAACCTAACCCTTACCTTAAGTTGAATCGGCTTGCTTTCAAAGTGCTATTTAAAGCGCCCTTCTTTCTCCGCGCTCGCTGTTGTTGCCCTGTTGATGACGTCATCGACACGGTTTAATCGGGCGCGCTTTAGTCGAGCGCGATTTTGTCGTGCCACGAGTTATTAAAGCATCAGGATAAGAACCAGAAAACGGTGGATTCTAATCTCACCTAAGGCACAAAACCAGCTAGTTCTTTAGCAAACCATTTCTGAAAGACCCTGGTAGGAAAACAGCAGGGAACAACAACCCAGTGGTGGATTGACTACCCGTTCGCTCATGCTCGCACGCAATGCTTCAGCGCATGGATGGGTGGAGTCTCCCGCTGCTGCCACTACCGGTTCGGCCTGGTTCGGCTGAACCGGGAGCAACTGGAACAGCCATCCAAAGTGGCTAAAGGAGAACGATTTGCTATGCAGCGGTAAACGGAACTTCAAAAGTATTTCTTTTAAAATACTTACCTTTAGCTAAAAATCTGAACGAAAACTGAATGTACATTGTGTTTGTACAGTCTAAATCCCTTGAAACGAGCATCCTCAACCCTTCCTGTGTAGAGAAAATAGGTAATATTATTACTACTTTTTAATGGAGTTAAATAATATCTTGGTCATCTTTCTTGCCAAGCAAGTCCAGCACATTCTTTTAAAACCCTTCTTCAAAAGGGTTTTACTTCATTACTGAAGTAATGCTATATAATGATTTGGAACTAGGCCAGCTTAATAATTCCCCATTATTTGGGGGGGGGGGGGGAGGGCTGTTGGCATTAGGCAGCAGCTAAGGGAGGGGGCCTGATATATTCTCTATGTCCTTGCAGGGCTATACACTTCTTCTTTTAGTTGATATTTTTGCAAAAAAGGAGGGAGAGGGGGGAAGAAGGGAGAAAGAGGGAGTGGGAGAGAGAGAGGAAGGGAGAGAGAGGAGGAGAGGGAGAGAGAGAGGAAGGGAAGGAGGGAGGGAGAGAGGGGGAGAGAGGGAGGAGAAAGGGAGAGAGAGAAAGGGGGAGGTAGAGAAAGTGGGAGAGAGAGAGGGAGAGGGAGAGAGGGGAAGAGAGAGAAGGAGAGGAAGGGAAGGAGGGAGAGGGAGAGAGAGAGGGAAGGAGAGACAGGGGGAGAGAGAGGGGGGAAGGGAAGGAGAGGGAGAGATGGATAAGCAATTTGAAGAAACATTGAGGGAAGGAAAAAATAAGGTAGTAGCTGACAACTCAATATGGATTCTAGGCAGAAAACATGTTGGTTCCAAAGGACACAAAGCGTGACTCCCAGAGAGGCCAAAACACGGGCCATTTTTTGCTCGTTTTTGCCCCTCCCCAGCCCCCAGGAGCACCCTACAAGCCCCCTAAAGGCTATGCATGCCCTTTTTTTTGACGAAAAACGTGCCGTTTTTGGGGAGGTCTGCAGAGCGCAAAACCTTTTTTTTTTTTAAATTGCCTCTTCTAAATCTTGGTGCGTCTTATACTCCGGTGCCTCTTATACTCCGAAAAATGCGGTAATCGTCTCAGTTAAGGCACATTTGGGATTGCTTGCTAAAGTCTCGCCTTCCCTTAAGTGAAACTCAACAGGACAGTTGAATAAAAGGACATGGAAGGAGATTGGGTACGAAGAAAGCAAACGGGGAAAAAAATTGCAATTGGCTTTTGTAAAAACAAAAACAAACAAAAAAGGGAGGAAGACAATTTAGAACGAAGTCACATTTGAAGGTCAACAACTCCTTACCCCCTTGAAGATGAGGCTGGTTCCGGATTTGATGGTGTCCCCGTTCAGGTTTCCTCTCTCGGCTCCGTAGACTTCCGGCCAAAGGTCTGGATGGAGATTGGCATTGAAGTCATCCTTTAGCACAGTTGGGAGAGGAACTGTAGGCACACAATAAGGCCCTCCAAAGCCTCTGTCACACCTGAAGAGACACGGGTGGGTGAGCGTTATCGGTTGGGAAAGGAGCCTAGATAGATTTGGAGGAAGTGCTAAGCTTGAGTTGCCTCTGGTGTCCAGACTCAGATTCCTCCTTGACTTTTGTAGGACATAAAACATAGAACAATAAGGTTGCTGTTGTGGCCAGCAGCCAGTGGAGCTGGCAGCAGATTCGGACAGTGAGGAGGTTGGGGAGGAACATGGGCCAGTCCTGGAGGCTGGGGAAGGTTTGGACGGGAGTTCTGCGTCGGAGGCAGAGAGGGGGCCAGGGCCGTCTGACAGTTATCAGCTGCCTTTGGAGTCAGACATCAGTGAGGCAGAAGAACAGCTGGAGCCTGTTCCCAGTGTGTGCATGTGCAGAACTGCCAGGAGAAGGGAACAGCTAAGGAACAAGGGCCGACTCGGCAGTAAAGGCACAGGTGGACGGTGAATGGCCCCTCCCATAGGGAATAAAAGAGGAGTGAAAAGGGAGTGGAGTTTGCAGGAGACAATTAGTTCAATCCATTAGGGTGAAGATCTGTTCCTGACTTCTTGCCACGTAATTGCTGCTACAGCATGGTGTTTAGAAGATATCGGCCTGGCAGCTCTCCAAGCCCGATCAAGGTCTGTCATTGTGAAATCTCTTGAAAGACTGTTGGGATTTTGCTGCAGATTTTATTTATTAACTAAATAAAAGGGGTTTTATCGGGACGAGGACTTGGCTTCATGATCTTGAGAGGTTTAGGTCAGAAGAGATGGGTCCTGCCATAAACTCGTCATTAAAACAAAACCAGAATTCTCAGCAGCTGTATTTTAACATTAGCCCTCAATATATTATCTTCTCCTCTTAAAAAATGTTAATAATATTTGTTTTCTTACACACAATGCCCAGAATCACAGATTCCATGACCGGAACACATCCAGGGACATCCGGTAGCCAGGATGACGTTATCAATAGTCCAGGTATCCCCACCAGGCGTGTAATCATGTTGGATCCATCGGAAGCGTGTTCTGGGGGACCTGGAAAGAACAGAGAGGAGGAAGAAAAATCAGATTGTGAGGTTATAGAGCAGTGATAGCAAGCCGATGGCACGCATGCCACAGGAGGCATGTAGAGTCCTCTTTGCTGGCATGCCCACTGTTGCCCCAGCCTAGCTCCATTGCACATGTGCTCACGCCTCCCACCAGAGAGGTGGTCTTGGGTCTCTGCTGTACATGTGCAGGGCGTGTTGGGGCGGGGCGCATGTGCGGGTGTGTGTGCTCACATTGAATTTTGGGGGTTCATGTGCCTGCACGCTCCCCCACACCCCATTTTGGGTGCGGAAGGCCTCTTGCACCAACCTATCTGCCTACCTACTTACCTACCTACCTACCCACCCGTGTATCCTCTATCTATCACCTATCAATCTCTACCTACAATCTAGCATTGATGATGTTACCTAGTATGGTAATGAAACGCCTGCAAGAAAACAAGCGCTCAGAGAGCACCAAGCACACCGTATGTCAACCCTGATCTACAGATATTCTCCTTTATTGCCTCTATATCTCTCTATCCATCCGTCCGTCTGTCTGTCTGTCTGTCTGTCTGTCTATCTATCTATCTATCTATCTATCTATCTATCTATCTATCTATCTATCTATCTATCTATCTATCTATCTATCTATCTATCTATCTATCTACATCTACCTACCTACCTACCTACCTACCCATGTATCATCTGTCCATCACAGATCACCTATCAATCTCTACTATCTACTATCAACCTACTATCTAGCGTTGATGATGTTACATAGTATGGTAATGAAACGTCTGCAAGAAAACATCAAGCTCAGTGATCACCAGGGACCCCCTCATTTCAACCCTCAGCTACGAATATTCTCCTTTATAACCTGCCTGCCTGCCTGCCTACCTACCTATCTATCTCTATATCTAATCTCTGTCTGTCTGTCTGTCTGTCTGTCTGTCTGTCTGTCTGTCTGTCTGTCTACCTACCTACCTACCTACCTACCTACCTATCTATCTCTATATCTAATCCCTATCTACCTATCTACCTATCTACCTATCTACCTATCTACCTACCTACCTACCTACCTACCTATCTATCTAATATCTATTTATCTATCTATCTCTATATCTAATCTCTACCTATCTACCTATCTACCTACCTACCTATCTACCTACCTACCTATCTACCTATCTACCTATCTACCTATCTACCTATCTACCTACCTACCTATCTATCTAATATCTATCTATCTATCTATCTATCTATCTATCTATCTATCTATCTATCTATCTATCTATCTATCTATCTATCTATCTCTATATCTAATCTCTACCTACCTACCTACCTACCTACCTATCTACAGGGCGGGGCATAACCTTTTCCTAGGGGGTCACAGCAACACTTGTAATAACAACACAAATAATTCATACACCATTCGAAAGCCCATCAAAAACTGAGTTTATTGACACGATTTAATAGTCAGTATGACCACCATTAGCCCTTCGAACAGCATTCAAACGAGGTGGATAAGAACACAACAAATCTTCAAACAGTTCCGTTCGATTTTCCAGATTTTTCAACACAGTTTCCAAATTCATTCTCAAAGTTTCAACTGAAACAAATTTAACATTTAATAGCTCATTCAATTCAGTTTTTTATGGGCTTTAAAATGAGGTGTCGCGGAAGTTGTAAACTGCTGTCGATCTTGCTGTGACCCCCTAGGAAAAGGTTATGCCCCGCCCTCTGGAAAATCTGGAAAATCGAACGGAACTGTTTGAAGATTTGTTGTGTTCTTATCCACCTCGTTTGAATGCTGTTCGAAGGGCTAATGGTGGTCATACTGACTATTAAATCGTGTCAATAAACTCAGTTTTTGATGGGCTTTCAAATGGTGTATGAATTATTTGTGTTGTTATTACAAGTGTTGCTGTGACCCCCTAGGAAAAGGTTATGCCCCGCCCTGTACATCTACCTACCTACCCATGCATCATCTATCCATCACCTATCAATCTCTACTATATCAATCTACTATCTAGCACTGATGATGTTACCTAGTATGGTAATGAAACGTCTGCAAGTAAACATCCAAGCCCAGTGAGCACCAAGGACCCCCTCATTTCAACCCTCAGCTATGAATATTCTCCTTTATCGGTACTACAGGAAGGGCTGTTTCTTACATGGCTGCAGCAGGAAGAGACAGCGTGATCCGTTTCCAATTCTGGAACCTTTCTGAACTGTAAACCGAGCTCTCGGTGTAATGTTGGCAGCCTATCCTGGGCGGCACACACTCCTCTGTCACCAGATGCCAGTCTTTTCCGTTGTTCAGGGAATACTGGAAATGGATGCCGTGGGAATCGCCGAAGGGCTTGCTGCAGCCCATATTCAGCTCAAACTGCATGAAGGTGGAATCCGCCACGTGGAAATCCCAGGTCTCCGCATAACGAGGCTTTCCTTAAAAACAAAACAAAACAGTGTGCCAGAAAAGAAGAGCAGCTAAGATGGTTAAAGCCCCGGAGACCAAAACATATAAAGAAGGCTTGCAGGAATTGGGCATGGCTAGTCTAGTGAAAAGAAGAACTAAGGGCAGGGGTTGGCTGCTACCGGTTCGCCTGGATTTGGGAGAACCTGTAGCTAACGTTAGGAATGGTTCAGAGAACCTCCAAATCCCACCCCTGGCTGGCCACCCCCACTGGAGTTTCCACATGGCCCATTTTGGAGGTGAGGTACTGTATTTTCCGGAGTACAAGAGGCACTTTTTTCTCCCCAAAAAGAGAGTGAAAATCTGGGTGTGTCTTATAAACTGAATACAGCATTTTTGGCCTCCTGAAACCCCATCCCCTTTGCAAAAATGGATGTGCAGAAGGTTTGGGAGGCCTGGAAACAGAGGTGGGTTCCTAACAGTTCGCACCTATTCGGTAGAACCGGTTCGTCAAATCTACCGAACCGGTTAGAAGAGGTTCCACCAGTGGACCCGGAAAGCAGGCCACACCTACAGAAGAGGTTCCAAAAATTTTTGAAACCCACCACTGGTCCTTGGATATGATTATTCTACTCTGTCATGCTCATATTTACAAAACTCAGTGCCTCTGTGAAAGGTAAGGATGACTACTGCGTTTGTGGTGCAATCAGAACATTGCGTGTGTTGAAGTTGTTTTAACGCAAACCAAAGATGCCTTTAAAAAACAAGTGTACATTCTATTCTTATGCATGCCAGTGCTGTGTGTGAGGTAATTTAAGGGGGTTCTGACAACTGTCGTCGGCATCTTCATATCCGGTCACATGGGCGGCAAGCCACTCCCATCCGGTCACATGGGCAGCAAGCTACTCCCACAAAGGAAGCCACACCCACAGAGTAGGTTCGAACAATTTTTGAAACCCACCACTGCCTGGAAAGTACTCCTTCGGGGCTGGGGAAGGCAAAAACGGGCCATTTTTTGCTCATTTTTGCTCCCCTCCCCAACCCCCAGGATCACTCTACAAGCCTCCTAAAGGCTATGGGGGCAAAAAATGGGCCACACCCACAGAACCAGTAGTAAAAAAAAATTGAATCCCACCACTGATTCTGACTTCACTTTTGGAACAACTCTGTTTACTTACTATGCCTTATTTCTTTGGTGAACTTTGGCAAAGTTTATGGCAAAGTTCCCCAATCCTTCCGGGTGAGAGGGCCGGAACAGGGAGGATGGAGGAAACAGGGGATGATTTTGCGAGAGGGGAAAGCGCATGCACACACATGTGGAGGAACAGAAGTGCCTGCAACATTCCCAACAACACTCAAGCGAGGGGAGCTGAAAGCATATAAGACAAAATGCTCATGTGAATGGGGCTACAAGGAAAAGTGTGCGAACTAGCCGGCCCTTCACACAGCCCAGTGGCAATTACCACCGTGATACCCCCCGGGGACCACAGGTTGGGGACCTCTGGCCTACGGCAGAGGGATTAACATCACCAACATGAATGTATGACTGTATCCAGTATTTCAAAACTTGAAAATGCTGGGATTTTCAAAACAAAAGAAACGAAAAGGATCAGAGGTGGTATTCAGCAGGTTCTCACCGGTTCTGGAGAACTGGTAGCGAAAATTTTGAGTAGTTCAGCGAATCGGTAAATACCACCTGTGACTGGCCCCGCTCCCATCTATTCTCTGCCTCCCGAGTCCCAGCTGATCGGGAAGAAATAGGGATTTTGCAGTATCCTTCCCCTGGAGTGGGGAGGGAATTGAGATTTTATAGTATCCTTCCTGTGGAGTGGGGAGGGAATGGAGATTTTGCAGTATCCTTCCCCTGGAGTGGGGAGAGAATGGAGATTTTGCAGTATCCTTCCCCTGGAGTGGGGAGGGAATGGAGATTTTGCAGTATCCTTCCCCTGGAGTGGGGAGGAAATTGAGATTTTGCAGTATCCTTCCCCTGGAGTGGGGTGGGAATGGAGATTTTGCAGTATCCTTCCCCTGGAGTGGGGAGGGAATGGAGATTTTGCAGTATCCTTCCCCTGGAGTGGGGAGGGAATGGAGATTTTGCAGTATCCTTCCCCTGGAGTGGGGAGGGAATGGAGATTTTGCAGCATCCTTCCCCTGGAGTGGGGAGGGAATGCAGATTTTGCAGTATCCTTCCCCTGGAGTGGGGAGGGAATGGAGATTTTGCAGCATCCTTCCCCTGGAGTGGGGAGGGAATGGAGATTTTGCAGCATCCTTCCCCTGGAGTGGGGAGGGAATGGAGATTTTGCAGCATCCTTCCCCTGGAGTGGGGAGGGAATGGAGATTTTACAGCATCCTTCCCCTGGAGTGGGGAGGGAATGGAGATTTTGCAGTATCCTTCCCCTGGAGTGAGGAGGGAATGGAGATTTTGCAGAATCCTTCCCCTGGAGTGGGGAGAGAATGGAGATTTTACAGTATCCTTCCCCTGGAGAGGGGTGGGAATGGAGATTTTACAATATCCTTCCTCTGGAGTGGGGTGAGAATGGAGATTTTGCAGAATCCTTCCCCTGGAGTGGGGTGGGAATGGAGATTTTACAGTATCCTTCTCCTGGAGTGGGGTGAAAATGGAGATTTTGCAGAATCCTTCCCCTGGAGTGTGGTGGGAATGGAGATTTTACCCCTACCCCTGCCACGACCACCAAGCCATGGCCACAGAACCGGTAGTAAAAATTTTTGAATCCCACCACTGAAAAGGATAAAAAGCGTGCTCTTCGCACGATTTGAGCCTTACCTATATTTTCACTGAAGATGAGAGAGGTATCCATAGATAGACAATCGATGTCGACCTGCCCCCCTTGAACCCGGTACCAATTTGCCTGCAAATCTACAGAGCCATCGAATTTGTCTTGAAAACCCATCGGAGAGCTGTCGTTCATTCCCACAAGGACGTCATCCAAAGCCCATTGGGCTGAATGCTTTCCTAGAAACAAGCAGGAAAGTACAAGATGATTTTTCTTTATTCATTACTAGCCGATAATCCGGCATTGCCCGGGTATTTATTTATAGGGGGAAAATGTCTGGAACAAACGTAATTTCTAATGTTGGATTTTCCCCCTTACCAGAGGGAGCCCCCTTGTGGAGTACTGTGAAGCCGTTACCATGGCAACTCCACTGCGCTGTACAGTAGAAGCCATTTTACAGCAGTACAGTAGAAGTCATTTTAAGGCACAACAGGCTGTATCTTAACAGAACACACACCCTGAGGGGTTTTAGGGGTGTGTTACCCCCCACAGTACTTGTTTCCAGAGAGTAAGTCATCTGTGTACCAGGTTTGGTTGAAATTGTTTGAGGCGTTCCAGAGTAATGCTGGAACATACACACACAGCCGTTTTATATATATAGTCAGTCTTCCTGCCTGCCTGCCTGCCTGCCTGCCTGCCTACCTACCTACCTACCTACCTACTTACCTACCTACCTAATTTTATCTCTCCCTCTCCATCCATCTCTCTCTCCATCCATCTCTCTCTCCTATCTCTATCTATCTATCTATCTATCTATCTATCTATCTATCTCTTTCTATCCATCCATCCATCCATCCATCCATCCATCCATCCATCCATCTATCTATCTATCTATCTATCATCTGTCTAATCTATCCCAAGTATTGACACTATCACTGCAGAAGTACTAGGACCCGAATGATACTGTCTTTATTAATTAATCACATGGAAAAGTTATCTATGCATGATATGTCATTCTATGTACCTACCATGTTGAGGTTGCCACCACCGAAATGCGGTGGCCGATGTTTTGGCCTCCCGGGGCAATTCGATAGACACAATCTGTGGTTCCAAGAAAGACAAGAAGTCCAGTTCTCGTAGCAAAGTCCAGCTGATTCCGTTGTCGTTTGAATACTGGACCACAAGTCCTACGAATCGAAATGAAATAAAACATCATTTTAAAGGCTCGGTAGCAAAACATGGGATCTAATGCCAATCTTAGAGCTACTGATGATGCAACATCTGCATTTCGCAAATGCAGAATCATTACAGGTAGTCCTTGACTTACAGCCATTCATTTAGTGACCATTCAAAATACAGCAGCCCTGAATAAAAAAGCGATTTGCAACTGGTCCTCGTATTTATGACGATCGCAGCATCCCCAAGGTCTCTTGATCAAAATTCGGAAGCTTGGCAAATGGCATGTAGTTACGATGGCTGCAACATCCCAGCCTGATGCTGACGTACAGAGTCAATGGGAGAAACCAGATTCATGTACAAACCTGTGGTTCACTTAACAACTGTAGATTCACTTAACAACCATGGCAAAAAAAGGTTGGGAAATCTGCCATGACTCCCTTAACAGCTGCCGTGTCAAAGTCTTTCGGGATAAGGCTGATAAGCACCCACCTTTATCTTCCTTGAAACGCTGCCAAAGACTTAACTGGCAATTAGCTTAGCAAGGCCACACAGAGCAAAGAATCAAAACGGAGCTTCAGAAGGTAAACCGACCAGCATGAACTAAGTTGCTTCCTGCAAAGGCTCATGTGCCTTTGCTGCTCCTTTATGTCCTATGGGAGGGGCCAATCACCTCCAAGACTTACTCCCAAGTTGTCCCTTCTATCTTAACTGTTCTTGCCTTCTGGCAGCTCTGCGCATGCACGCACATAACTCCCAGATGGCCCTGGCCCCCTCTTTCCCTATGACATAGAGCCCTTGTCTGAGTCTTCCCCAGACTCCAGGACTGGCCCAGGTTCCTCCCCAACCTCCTCAATGTCCTACTCTGCTGTCAGCTCCGCAGGCTGCTTGCGAACCACAACAGACTACCAGTAACTTATGGTTTTAGGCATTCTGTCACTTGTCGAGATTTATATTGTGAATGGCAGCACTTTGATAAATTTGAGATGTCGGTGGCCTGAGAATTACACCTGAAACCAAGTACTTTTCAGTCCAGGCAAGAATCCTGCAATAAGTTAACAGAAACAATAGACCTTATCAGCTCGTTGTGATAAATAAAGGTAAAGGTTTCCCTCGCACATATGTGCTAGTCGTTACTGACTCTAGGGGGCGGTGCTCATCTCCGTTTCAAAGCCGAAGAGCCAGCGCTGTCCGAAGACGTCTTCATGGCCATGTGGCCGGCATGACTAAATGCCGAAAGTGCACGGAACGCTGTTCCCTTCCCACCAAAGGTGGTCCCTATTTTTCTACTTGCATTTTTTACGTGCTTCTGGTAGGTTGGCAGAAGCTAGGACAAGTAACAGGAGCTCACTCCATTACCTGGAGCTAGGGATTCGAACCGCCAAACCGCCGACCTTTCTGATTGATAAGCTCAGCGTCTTAGCCACTGAGCCACCTTCTGTTATGATAAATGCAAGGCGGCAAATTAAGTCAGTTGAAACAGACAAATCACAGTTCTGGCAAGGCAGTCTTTGTCGCACGAAACACACAAGGAGCAAACTTTCCAGAAATGTGAACGGCTGTCTGCGACAACCAAACCACTCCCCTTTCCTCCTATTTATTCCCCAGCCAGAGAGGGGCCAGTCAGCATCCAGTGTTTGTTTTGCTTCCCGAGCCAGCTCCTTGTCCTCCATTGTTCACCTCTCCTATCTGCTCTACGCATACACGCATCTAGAACAGGCCTCAGCTGTTCCTCCTCCGCTTTCTAACGAGTCTCCGACAAGCAAAAGCAACAGGGGAAGCCAGGTTCACTTAACAAACCCATGTTTCACGTAACGAGTTCAGGGAATCACTTAACAACTGTCGCACAAAGGTCATAAAATGCGTCAGAACTTTGGGAAATTTTGGGCTCAGAAGAACCAACTTGGATTACATATTTCTAGCCAGTACTGATGAATAGAGCCGAGGTGGCGCAGTGGTTAGGGTGCAGTACTGCAGGCCACTTCAGCTGACTGTTATTTGCAGTTCAGCGGTTCTAATCTTACCGGCTCAAGGTTGACTCAGCCTTCCATCCTTCCGAGGTGGGTAAAATGACGACCCAGACTGTGGGGGCAATATGCTGACTCTGTAAACCGCTTAGAGAGGGCTGAAAGCCCTATGAAGCGGTATATAAGTCTAACTGCTATTGCTATGAATATTTGGACAGATATTACCTTTAATACCTGCTACTATGTTTAAGACAGCTGTATGATCTTTATAAAAAGAACGCATGGTATCCACACAACATTTTTAACTAAATGATATAGCTAACAAAATAAAAAATGATTTTACCTTCGTTCCTGGCTCGGGGTCTGTTGCAATCGGTACCAGCTGTTTTGCTTCCAATTTGCACATAGAACTGAACTAGTCTGGGTTTTTTTTAAAAAAAAAGAAAGTTTAAGAAGTTAGTTTGGAAGAAAAAATAACCATATCTTTTAAAGCTTGGGAATTGTTCCATCAAATATAATTTCCCAGTATTCAAGCCCTATTTAGCATTTAATTTTATATACTGTAGAACCTCTTTGGAATTGAGTGTAAAAGTACTACTAATCACGCCTATGTAGAACTGTACTGTAATTCTTAAGTAAGTTCACTCTGTAGAACCAGAAATGTAATATGGGTAGTCCTTGAATTACAACAGTTTATTTAGTAACCATCCAAAGTTATCATCCAAGGATCAATGAAGGAAAACAACAAAGCCCAAAAATAGTAGTTAAGGAGAATTAACACACATATTTATGTATCCAAGTGGTTTAAACTTACTAGAGGTAATCAGCCAATATAGCAGAGAGAGGAGTAAGATAAGAGGGTTAAGGATGGTGAAATGCAAATGGAATATAATAGAAGGGGAAATAATATAAGGTAAGCGATATCGATTGATAATTGCTATTAGAAAGAACAGGAAGCTCCTGTTCATATTGTATTGTGTAAATGTGGTCTACGTCTGAGTTTTGTGTGTGTGTATTTTACATGTTTGTAAATAAAATAAAATAACAAATTTACAACTGCACTGAACAAAGTGATTTATGACCATCTCCCACACTTATGACCGTTGCATAGTCACGTTATCAAAATTCGGATTCTTTTTTTTTTTTTTTTTTGTAAAAAGGTCAAAGCATTTTGGATAAAAATATGGTGGATTATGGAAAATATCTTTAAGAAGAGGATAAAGTTTGCCCCTCAGTTATTCTTGTTAGGTATAACTACTGATTGTACGGTTATAGAGACTAATTTGATTCTGAATTTAACAAACGGCAGCAAGACTGTTGATGGCGCAGTATTGGAAGAAGGAAGAATTGCCTACTATTCAAGAATGGACATTAAAAGTAACAAACTTAGCAGAGATGGCTAAAATATCAGCATATCTCAAGGATCATTCAGACGAGAAATATAAGCTGGAGAAGATGGATTGACTATACTCAAAATAAATATGGGACTAAGAAACTCCAGATAGCTTATGATTGAAGGAGCAAGGAATGATATAATTTGTTTAGAGTTAGTTTAACAAAAGGAGAGTTAAAGTACAAGTGAGGGATGATGCTAAAGTCTGTTAGTTTATTTTAGAATATGATTGTTTAAGATTTATACCCTGCATTTGCTCTGGGAAGTCGGGGGGAGGGAGAGGTTGGGGGGGGGGAAGGTGGGTTCGGGTGTGGGAGGGGAGGTAAATATTTGTAAAACCTTTTTAAAACTTTTAATAAAAAAGAATTTGGATTCTTGGCCACTGACCAGAGGTGGGTTCCTACCAGTTCGCACCTATTCGGTAGAACCGGTTCATCAAATCTACCGAACCAGTTAGAAGAGGTTCCACCAGTGGACCCGGAAAGCAGGCCACACCTACACAAGAGGTTCCAAAATTTTTTGAAACCCACCACTGGTCCTTGGATATGATTATTCTACACTATCATGCTCCTATTTATAAAACTCAGTGGCTCTGTGAAAGGTAAGGATGACTACTGCGTTTGTGGTGCAATCAGAACATTGCGTGTGTTGAAGTTGTTTTAACGCAAACCAAAGATGCCTTTTAAAAAACAACTTTACATCCTATTCTTATGCATGCCAGTGCTGTGTGTGAGGTAATTTAAGGTGGTTCTGACAAGTGTCGTCAGCATCTTCATATCCGGTCACATGGGCGGCAAGCCACTGCCATCCGGTCACATGGGTGGCAAGCCACTCCCACAAAGGAGGCCACACCCACAGAGTAGGTTCGAACAATTTTTGAAACCCGCCACTGCCATTGACTCATATTTATGAGTGTCCTGGGGTCTCCTTTCGCGACCTTCTGACAAGCAAACTCAATCGGGAAGCCAGATTCACTTAACAACCGTGTGACTAAATGAACACCTGCAGCGATTCACTTAACGACTGTGACAAGAAAGATTGTAAAACAGGGCAAAACTCACTTAGCAACTCACTTACTTGCTTAGCAATTTACCAGAAATTTTGGGCTCAATTGTGTTTGTAAGCCGAGGATCACTACTTGTGTCATATAGCAATGGTTCCCAAACTTGGCAACTTTAAGACTTGTGGACTTCAACTCCCAGAATTCCTCAGCCGACATTGTCTGTCATTCTCCACAAGTCTTAAAGTTGCCAAGTTTGGGAACCACTGTCATATAGTATAGCCTTTATTGTCATTGTACAAAATAAATACAACGGAGTTGGTTTTAGGCTCACTGATGCAATCACATGACATCAAATACAACAACATAAATAGTAAAAAGAATAATAATAATACCACACTAACTTCTTATAACAGTTATGTTATCTGTATGTAGATGATGCATGTGAATCTTTGAGATCCTTGAAAATGAGAAACTATTTCATATAAAAGAGAGGTCTCCAATGTTGGCCACTTCAAAATTCATGGACTTCAACTCCCAGAATTCCTCAGCCGGCGTTGTCTGTCATTCTGCATTGCTGGCTGAGGAATTCTGGGAGTTGAAGTCCACAAGTCTTAAAATGGCCGAGGTTGGAGCGCCATGATTTAAAACCTTGTCCCTCTAGGGAAACAAAAAAACCTGAATTTTTCATGGTCCTGTAAAGCCTGTGGCAAAATGAAGTTTTTAAAAACAAAATATAGAGTTAACCTGATGCCTGTCGTATCCAGAGCGACGGTCCGTGCTTCCCGCTTGCCCGAACCGCCAAAGTAAAGAGATTTCCCGTCGTTCAATATTCCGCAGCCATTTCCAACTTGAGCTCCGGTTATCTTGTACCAAAGAGGACTCAATTTCCTCTCAAATCTGTCAAACATCTCGCTGGGATTAGGTACATTAGACACACAGGTCCCATGTGAAGCTTCAGAAAAGGAAATAAAAAATAGATATATGGGAGATAGATTTTGGAAAAAAAAGTTTCAATGCAAAGGCCAAGAACTGGCAAACAAACATTATACATACAATATATTATATTAGTGATATACTAGCTGGATACCCGTGCTTCACTATGAAGCTATGTCATCGGTCTTGATAAATTAACACTTGAAGGCAACTGGCAGTTGGAACAGAGTTCTTTTCAGGTGGGGAGGGGGAGTAGAACATCTAACTCCTTAGCATCAACGGGTGTTAATATAATACTGTGTAAGAAATACATGGTCATTTCGAAAAATCCATTTTTAGCAAGCACCTAGAAGCCAAGAGGGACATACATGCTGAATTCTATTTACCTATTAGAGCTTACCTGTATAGGCCATGTCACAAAAACAGACACCGGAAATGCAGTCTCCCTGACCATTGCAGTAGTTGGGACACGGCTCTGAAATATACACTCCGTCCAAGCCAAAGGGAGGGAGACTCTTTTGCGAGCGGCTCTCTTGGATCCAGCGGAATCTGGTCTTCCTGCACAAGGGGGAGGGGGGGAGAAATACCAAAGCTGTGGCTGCTTTCTCTGAAAATGGGTGCTGGTTTGCAAATGTTTACTCTCCAAAGAGATATTCAAGTTGTTTTGTGGGCTTAGGTATCTCCAAGACAAACATATAGCCTCTTCCGTGGGACAAAGCCACGCACATAATTTTACTTATTTACTTATCTATATGATGGCCATTTGATTACTAGAGGGACTCTGGGTCCCTGATCATCTACATTTTCTTTCTTTCTTTCTTTCTTTCTTTCTTTCTTTCTTTCTTTCTTTCTTTCTTTCTTTCTTTCTTTCTTTCTTCCTTCCTTCCTTCCTTCCTTCCTTCTCCTTCCTTCCTTCCTTCCTCCCTTCTGTTTTCTCTCCTCTTCCTTCCTTCTCCTTTTCTTTCCTCCTCCTTCCTCCTCCTCCCTTCCTTCCTTCCCTCCTTCCTTCCTTCTCCTTTTCTTTCCTCCTCCTTCCTTCCTTCTCTTTTTCTTTCCTCCTTCGTCCCTTCTCCTTTTCCTCCTTCCTTCCTTCTCCTTTATTCTCTTTTTCTTTCCTTTTCCTTCCTTCTCCTTCCTTCCTTCTCCCCTCCCATCTCATCTCATCTCCTCCCATCCCATCCCATATCTCATCCCATCTCCCATCCCATCCCTCATTCTTTCCCATCCCATATCTCCTCTCATCAACCCTCCCCTCCCATCTCCTGCCTTGCCCTGCCCTGCCGTACCCTACCACATTCAAGTAACAGCCTCAATGGTAGGGAAGCAATGCCATCTCCTTGTCTGCTCTTTAACTCCCCTCCCTCCTCAAATGGGATATTCTGAATTTAGACATTGGCATCCTACAATGGAAGGAGTCAACACAAAACCTGGTATAATCGAGCACGTGATAATCCACGAAATTCGACAGATGGATTTCGCTAGTCTATCAACGGCAAATGCCACATGAAAAATCTATATATTGCTCTGAACAGGTTTGGAGGCAGAATTTGTGTACAACGAAGAAAATGTTCCCATAACGCACTGCGACTTTGAATAGACTCCATTAACCATTAATGGAAGTGATTCCAAAGGGAATATTTTTAGATCCGGGTGCAAATCTGTCCCAAGTTATATCCAACTGTTGTAGCACGGATACAAGGCAAGGCGCGGAATAATATCCCATCTGGAATTGCAATCGATAAATGCAATTATGCCGATTAGCTTGATTAGCATTCTTGGGGAGCTGAGAAATGTTGTTTCGAGTCTGGTGCCTCGTCCCAGTTATATGACAGACATAATGCGAAACAAGCTGCCTCTGTAGATGGGGCACTGTTTCCATTGGGCCAAACAATCTCATTAATGTGTGTGTGATTTGGCAACCGTGTCTCTGTTGGTTAATTAAAGGGAAATACGTTTGAGTAGAATGCTCACTGTTTATGTGATTTAGTCCCCCCAAGAAGACTGTTAGTTCTCTAAACTATACAGCATGCCTTGTTCTGTAATTATTTGTTAATGGAGTAACAGAAGGAGACTGTCTAAAAACACTTAGACAAGAAGATAAAATATATTTGGCCGGGCTATTAAAAAAACAGAAGAAGTAGAATTTTTTTTTAAAAAAATAAACATGGTAGAACTGTTGGTTAAATCTTTAGCTATTGTACCAATGTCATGGGGACGCAGTGGCTCAGCGGCTAAGATGCTGAGCTTATCAATCAGAAAGGTCGGCAGTTTGGCGTTCGAATCCCTAACATCGCATAATGGAGTGAGCTCCCGTGACTTGTCCCAGCTTCTGCCAACCTAGCAGTTCGAAAGCATGTAAAAAAATGCAAGTAGAAAAATAGGGACCACCTTTGGTGGGAAGGGAACAGCATTCCATGCGCCTTTGGCGTTTAGTCATGCCGGCCACATGACCACGGAGAGGTCTTCGGACAGCGCTGGCTCTTCAGCTTTGAACCGGAGATGATCACCAACGCCCCCTAGAGTCTGGAACGACTACAACAAATGTGCAAGGGGAACCTTTGCCTTACCTTTACTAATACCTTGGAAGAGGAGGAGACACGGTTATGATTCTGAACAAAACAGATCAGAGAAGAATAACAGAGCTGGAAGGGACCTTGGAGGTCTTCTAGTCCAACCCCCTGCTCAAGCAGAAGACCCTATACCATTTCAGACAGGGTATTCCTCTTCAAAACATCCATGGATGGAGCACCCAATACCTTCTGGAGGTAAATTGTTCCATTGGTTAATAGTCCTCACTGTTAGGAATGTTCTCCTTAATTCCAGGTTGCTTCATTCCTTGATTAGTTTCCACCCATTGCTTCTTGTTCTACTCTCAGGTGCTTTGGAGAATAGCTTGACTCCCTCTTCTTTGTGGCAGCCCCTCAAATATTGGAAGACTGCTATCATGTCTCCCCTAGTGCTTCTTTCTATTAAACTAGACCTGCCCAGTTCCTGCAACCGTTCTTCCTACGTTTTAGCCTCCAGCCCCCTAATCATCTTTGTTGCTCTTCTCTGCACTCTTTCTAGAGTCCCCACATCTTTTTTATATCGTGGTGACCAAAACTGGATGCCGTATTCCAGGTGTGGCCTTACCAAGGGGTTACACTTTGTGGAATATTCTCTCTTTATGTTCAGAAATAATAACTGAAACTCATTGTAAAGGATTTTAGTCTCCAAGAAAGAGTTACCGGTTAAAGTTAGAGAAAAGGACATTCTAATATTGTTTGGAAATTTCAAAGAACAAGGTGTAACTTTGGTGACGCCGCTATTGAGGCTTCCAGTCTAGTTTTTGGATTCTTGTAAAATACAGGTAGCCCTCAACTTACAACACTTCATGTAGTGACCGTTGAAAGTCACAACGGCACTGAAAAAAGTGACTGTTTTTCACACTTATGACAATTGCAGCATCCTGAAGGATGATCAAAATCCAGACTCTTGGCAACTGACTCATATAGCAATAGCAGTTAGACTTATATACCGCTTCATAGGGCTTTCAGCCCTCTCTAAGCGGTTTACAGAGTCAGCATATTGCCCCCAACAACAATCCGGGTCCTCATTTTACCCACCTCGGAAGGATGGAAGGCTGAGTCAACCCTGAGCCGGTGAGATTAGAACTGCTGAACTGCAGATAACAGTCAGCTGAAGTGGCCTGCAGTACTGCACCCTAACCACTGCGCCACCTCGGCTCTTCATATTTATGACGGCTGCAGTGTTCTGGGGGTCATGTGATCTGCTTTTCCGACCTTCCGACAAGCCCGATTCACTTAACAACCATATTACTAACGTTAAAAAAAAATGCCATGATTCGTTGAACCACCGTGGCAAGGAAAGTCATAAAATGGGGCAAAACTGAACCAATGTTTTACTCAGCAACATACATTTGGGGATTGTAACTCTCTGCAGTCGCTAAGTTAGTAACCTGGTTGTTAAGTGGATCCGGCTTCCCCTTTGCTTGTCAGGCGGTCGCAAAAGGGGATCATGTGACGCCCTGGGGCACTGAGCCCGTCATAAATAGGAACCAGTTGCCAGTTTTGATCACGGGATGTTGCAAAAGTTGTAACTTTGAAAAATGGTTGTAAGGAGAGGTAGCATTCAGGCGGTTCGGACTGGTTCACCGGTAGTGGAAATCATGGGTGGGGCCATCCACCCACCCCAGCTGTTTGCTGTCCTGTTTAGGCAGGTTTTTGAGGCTGGACCAATGTGCGGAAGCCCGGGCGCATGCGTGGAAGGGGCACATACGCCTGCGAACCGGTGGTAACAAAGCGTGAAACCCACCGCTGGTCATAAGCCACATTTTCAGTGTTGTTGTTGTAACGGTCACTAAACTCTCTGTTGTAAGTTGAGGATTGCCTTGTTGAGGGGTGGATGGTCACCTAGCTGGGTTTAAATCAATCAAGGTCTCAATTACCTGGCAGCGAGAGATCTCGGCACGACGATGGTGATCCTCGTCCACTCTTCAAAGTCTCCCGCGTAGTACATGGTGGGCTCCGTCAATTCCCTGGTGCTTCCTTCACACCCTTTCACCCCGGGGGATGCTGGGAAGCAGCCCTCCTTCACCAGCGACCAAGACAAGCCAGCATCGTGGGAATACTGAAGGAGGACTGGGGCAGAGCTGCTGAATTGATCGGTACATCCAATGTTCAGCTGCGAAGTTTAAAACATATTGAATGGTAAATGGTAAATGGTAAATTTATTTATAGGCCGCCCTTTTCCCTGGGGGGACTCAGGGCGGCTTACAACAGATAGGGCGGGAAGACACACAATGACATATATAAATAACATATAATTAAAATAAAAGCAACATTCATTCATCATCCGGGTGGGGACAGACTATAATCTTTAACCCCAGGCCTGACGGGATAGCCAGACCTTGAGGGCTGTGCGGAAGGTCTGGAGGGTGGTGAGGGTACGAATCTCCACGGGGAGATCGTTCCAAAGGGTCGGAGCTACTACTGAAAAGGCTCTCCTCCGCGTAGTTGCCAGTCGACACTGACTGGCAGATGGAACTCGGAGGAGGCCCAATCTGTGTGACCAATAGGTCGCAGGGAGGTAATTGGCAGGAGGCGGTCTCTCAAGTACCCAGATCCACTACCATGGAGGGCTTTAAAGGTGGTAAGTAGCACCTTGAAGCGCATCTGGAGATCAACAGGTAGCCAGCGCAGCTCGCGGAGGATAGGTGTTATGTGAATCTTAGCATCCTTTCAAAGATTGCAGTGCTGCCCCATTTTGTAAAAAAAGAACTTAAGACAGGAACGTGTGACTGTGTTTTACGGACTACATTAGGGGGAAGAAAAACCTGCCACAAACATTACATGCAACAGAATGTTTCTCAGTTTGTATATCATTTCGTCAATGCGACGTCAAAACAGAGTGAGATTAGTTTACAAGTCCCCCGTGTGGTTGCCAGCTCCCCCTATTTATAGAAGAGTGGGAATTATATTTGAAAACGTGCTTGTAAACATACGATGTTTTTTTATAAAATTCTGTTTGTACGTTATTTTGTGCCCGCGGTTACGTGTGGTTCATGTATTTGTCGGCAGCTCGTTAAATTTTTAGCGCAATCGATCCCCAGAATTCCCAGAGGAATTTATTTATGAACTCAGTGAAAGGTTAATGGCAAAATAAGACATGGCAGCTCGCTAAAGTGACGGTCACATTCAAACTTGAATCTAGCATTATTCTGGGGAAAATAGAAAGGGGAAAAGACAGTTCAGTGGTGGGTTTCAAATAATTTAACAACCAGTTCACCCAGGGTCAGGTTGGCTGTTGTGAGAGGCAATTAGCAATAGCAGTTAGACTTATATACCGCTTCATAGGGCTTTCAGCCCTCTCTAAGCGGTTTACAGAGTCAGCATATTGCCCCCAACAATCCGGGTCCTCATTTTACCCACCTCGGAAGGATGGAAGGCTGAGTCAACCTTGAGCCGGTGAGATTTGAACAGCCGAACTGCAGAACTGCAGTCAGCTGAAGTAGCCTGCAGTGCTGCATTTAACCACTGTGCCACCTCGGCGCGGGCCATCCTTATCCTTCGGTTCCACCACACATGTTGGATGAGCCCCACTCATTAAATTACACCTCCCCACTATCAAAATGGATCTTGGGCGCTGCGATGGAATGGAGAAATGGAGAAAATAATTTTCGGAGAGGTCTTATTATTTCCAAGGTGCAGGAGCGGGCGAGCGTGGTCACTTCACGGCTGCTGCCGTGTTGCAATATTTTCAGGGAGGGCTTATTTTAGCACATGTGCTCAAAATTGTAGGAATAGAGGAAAGGTTGTAAGTAAAGATATTTGTGCAGCAAAATGCCATGATCTCAGTAGCTGGTTACCTCTTAACCTATGAGCTCACCTAATTAGCAGAACCAGATGTAGGTAGAGAGGAAAGGTTACGTACAGACATGCGCAGCATACTGCCATGATCTCAGTGACCGATTACCTCAACTGTTTATGAGAACCAGGTAGTACCAGGATCCATTTAGATATGTGAAGATTCTACTCTGGCTGGGATGGTCTTAGATATTGACAAGGAGAATGTACCAATAAGATGCTGTTGCTTTGCTTGTTAAAACTGTATAAAAGCCAAATAAACTCCGCGTAAGGCAGACAGACATTTTGGACACAACTTGATGGATTTTTGAGACACAAAAAGCCCGATTGGGCTTATTATCTGAGGAGGTTCTTATTTTCGGGGAAACAGGCTATTAATCGCTCCTAAATTTTCCTTCAGTGTTTACACCCTACTTGTTTTGTAGAACAAGTTTTGATTCCCCCCCCCCCCAAGAAGTCAGAAAAGGGCTCAGTACGAAGATCAGAGAGAGAAATTTAAAACAAAAACAAACTTTCAAATTTGGATTGTTTTAGAACGAACCATTTGCAATTTTACCGTCAATGGGCAGGCTTTTTATATGGACCTCTTAAGAAAATTTCCCGCCTTTTCATTTTAAAAGTTTCTTTTTAAAAAAAAAAAAAGAGAGAGAGAGGAAATACCTTGAATTGAAGGACGTAACCTGGTTTCAGCACTAAATCCCGTGTCACCGCAAACCGATCCCCGTCTGACTTGCCAAATATCATCGCTGATGGGGTAGCCGAACAAAACGTTTCATTTTTGGGCATCCCTTCGTTAGCTAACATTAGCCACATGCTGAGCTGGTTCATGGGATAATCAAAGGCCGGTTTCTCGTAAAAATTCTGGTTGATGTTAAAAAAAAAAAAGAAGGAAAAGAAAATATTTATCTATTTATTTATTTAGGTTTCAGGTTTCAGGTTTCGTTTTATTTATATGCCGCCCTATTCCCGGCGGGACTCAGGGCGGCGCACAAACCCAAGGGGGAAAGGGAAACACACAAAGTACAAATACAAGCATTTAAAAATAGCCAACAGCCACACCTGTCGAGAGGGGAAGGGAGCTCATCAACCCCAGGCCTGCCAACACAGCCAGGTTTTAACGGCTTTTCGGAAAGCCTGGAGAGAGGTGAGGGTCCGAATCTCTGCGGGGAGTTCATTCCAGAGGGCCGGAGCTACCACAGAGAAGGCCCTCCCCCGGGTAGTAGCCAGGTGGCATTGGCTAGTAGACGGAACCCGGAGGAGGCCAACCCTGTGTGATCTAATGGGTCTTTGGGAGGTAATTGGCAGCAGGCGGTCTCTCAAGTACCCAGGTCCAATACCATAAAGGGCTTTATAAGTTACGACTATCTATCACGCTTGTATGCTGCTCATCTCGTCAAAGGTGGCTATAGGCAGCTCCTAGACATTGAATAAAACGAATGAAAGCAAAATCAACGAAGAGATTAAATTTTTAAAAATGCCGATAAAATAAAAAAAACAAAGCAGGATGGAGAGGGAAGGAGCAAAATGCAAAAAGGGGAAGAGATGGGGTGTTTCTCGAATCCATCAGCCACCTCCAACATGGCACACCTCCAATGGGGCACCAGCAGTGGTGGGATTCAAGTAAATTAACAACTGGTTCTCTGCCCTAGAAAGCATGCGGTGGGCAACTGGGCTCCCTTTGGTTTTCTTTAAAGATGTTTCCCTTCTCATCCAAGAAGCTTCTTCAGCTCTGACTGGATGTTGGGGGATGGAAAGGATTTATATTCCTTGCAGACAGCTGGTCATTTACATCCTTTTAGAGCGTCGCAGTGGCTCAGGGGCTAAGACGCTGAGCTTGTCGATCAGAAAGGTCAGCAGTTCGGTGGTTCGAATCCCTGTAACAGAGTGAGCTCCCATGACTTGTCCCGGCTTCTGCCAACCTAGCAGTTCGAAAGCATGTAAAAAAATACAAGTAGAAAAATAGGAACCACCTTGGTGGGAAGGTAACAGTGTTCCGTGTACCTTCGGTGTTTAGTCATGCAGGCCACATGACCACGGAGACGTCTTCGGACAGCGCTGGCTCTTCGGCTTTGAAAAGGAGATGAGCATCGCCCGCTAGAGTCACAAACGACTAGCACATATGTGCGAGGGGAACCTTTACCTTTATTATCTTTGCCCTAATGACTAGCTGGGTAGGTGTGGCCAGGTGGTCATGTGACTGGGTGGGCTTGGCCAACTCAACGTCACTCATCACACCCAGCCGCTTGTCTCAAAGGCCTCAACAAGGTACAATTTGCCTCTCTATGTATTTACTGTTATTGAACATCCAAAATGGCCAAAAGAAACGGCCAAAAAGAGCTCAAAAATGGCTGAAAACAACCCAAATAAACAGGTGGGGGCGTGGCCAGCCAGTGGTGGAATTAGCCGGTTTGTTGAACTGAGCAGAATGTTAACAATCGGTTCGTCTGAACCGGTCTGAATGGGATGAATCCCACCTCTGAGCACCAGCGTAGGTGGCACAGCCATATCTTCCAGTCCTTTCAGAAGATCAAAAGAGTACGAGTGGATCTGACCTAAGCGGCACAATTTTCCAGAGGATGGGAGCTACGGCAGAAAAGGCTCTTCTTCTGGAGCCCATCAGCCAAAGTATGCTAACATTTTCGCAAGTGTAAAAGTGTCATCCGTCTTATTACCTGAGGCAACGTGGGGTTAGCCACAGGGATGATCTGTTTCAGCTTTTCTGACAGAATGATGATGTCATCGATAGCCCACTGGTCGTAGCCTTCTCCCGAAAACACCGGCTGCCACCAACGGAATCGTGTGCAGGGAGTTTTCGCAGCAGGAGGGAGCTCCAGATAGACAAACCTAGGAATGCAGACATTCCTCACATGTTAAAAAGCAAGCTTGTAAAATGCAGTTAAGGGCACGAATGCAAACAAAAAGGGTTCCACCACAAAACCGCGGTAGACAAAACCGCGGTCGACGAAAGCGCGTATGTGATGTCATCACAGCGCGATGAAAAAGATAGAAAAATGTAAAAATAAAGCGAAAACCTTACCCTAACCCCCCCAAACCTAACCCTAAACCTAACCCTAAACCTAACCCTTAACCTAACCCTAAACCTAACCCTAAACCTAACCCTTAACCTAACGAAAAACCTAACGCTAACCCTTAACCTAACGCTAAACGTAACGCTAACGCTCTAAACCTAACCCTAACCCTTAACCTAACCCTAACCCTAACCCTTACCTTTATGTGAATCGGCTTGCTGTAATTTAATTTTTATTTCAATTTTTCGATCTTTTTCATCGCACTGTGATGACGTCACATACGCGCTTTCGTCGACCGCGCTTTTGTGGAACGCGGTTTTGACGGGTCACAAACAAAAAGGAGGGCTGGGGAAATTCTGTTTGAACCAACACAAGTTAAAACACATATAATAAAAAATCGCAACTGCTACAAATCAATATTTTCCATTTCCTTTAAGACTATAGGTCAGTGATGGTTAACCTGTGGCTGCGGAATTCTGGGAGTTGAAGTCCGCAAGTCTTAATGTCGCCAACTTTGAGAGGCCCGCTCTATACCAACAGCCACCCTCAGCAAACAGCACCGCTATTGGTGCCCCAAACTGGCTGGCAGAGTCAGGTTTTCAGGTTCTTCTGGAAGGCCAGGAATGTGGAGGGGGGGAGAGAGAGACCTCCACTCCAACAGGAGAATATTCCAGAAAAGCGGGGGAGGGCATGGCAGAAACGGATCGTCCCCTGGTCCTCCCAACCGAAATATTTAGCCAATGGGATCCAAAGCTGGAACATGTGGGATGGGCCAATCCCATCGGGGTGGGACACCTCCTCAGATATGAATGCCTTGCTAATGATGCTGTCGTAGGGAGGCATCAAAGCTCTTCCACCATGGTATGAATCAGAGGTGGGTTCCTACCAGTTTGCACCTATTCGGTAGAACTGGTGCGTCAAATCTACCGAACTGGTTAGAAGAGGTTCCACCAGTGGACCTGGAAAGCAGGCCACACCTACAGAAGAGGTTCCAAAAAATTTTGAAACCCACCACTGGTCCTTGGATATGATTATTCTACACTATCATGCTCCTATTTATAAAACTCAGTGCCTCTGTGAAAGGTAAGGATGACTATTGCATTTGTGGTGCAATCAGAACATTGCGTGTGTTGAAGTTGTTTTAATAGCAATAGCAATAGCAGTTAGATTTATATACCGCTTCATAGGGCTTTCAGCCCTCTCTAAGCAGTTTACAGAGTCAGCATATCGCCCCCCACAGTCTGGGTCCTCATTTCACCCACCTCGGAAAGATGGAAGGCTGAGTCAACCTTGAGCCGGTGAGATTAGAACCGCTGAACTGCAGATAACTGTCAGCTAAAGTGGCCTGCAGTACTGCACCCTAACCACTATGCCACCTCGGCTCTAGGTTTTAACGCAAACCAAAGATGCCTTTTAAAAAACAAGTTTACATCCTATTCTTATGCATGCCAGTGCTGTGTGTGAGGTAATTTAAGGTGGTTCTGACAAGTGTCGTTGGCATCTTCATATCCGGTCACATGGGTGGCAAGCCACTCCCATCCGGTCACATGGGCGGCAAGCCACTCCCACAAAGGAGGCCACACCCACCTCCTTCAACAATTTTTGAAACCCACCACTGGTATGAATCAATACCTGGATTTGCTGAAGTCAGAGAAGTACATTTCTGCCAGGGCGTGCCAGTTGATGCCTCCATTGTTGCTGTATTGCAGGAGGACTCCTTCTTCTCTGCTGTCTGGTTTGTTGCAGGAAGGGCTCTCTCCGCCGATCTGAATGTAAAACTGGACGAAGTCTACCCACGTAGTGTCCAAGTCCAAGCTCACCAATTGTCTCTTCCCAGCCTGGAGCATACAAGGAACAAGAGAAAAAGCATTGATTATATTATTGATGTTGTTGCTGTTGTTGATGATATTATCCAACCTCACTCGGTGGGCAATCCAAAGTAGTAAAATTCACAGGGAGACTCAAATTGCAAGTGTGTCAATGTGTATGTGAGAGTCTCCCTCTCTCTCTCTCTTTCCCTCTCGCTTCCTCTCTCCATCTCTCTGTCTCAATTTCTGTTTCAATCTTTCAACTTCTCTTTCTCTCAACCTCTCTCTTTCAATCTTTCTCGCTCAACCTCCCTCCCTGTCTCTCTTCAATCTCTCTCTCAATTTCTCTCTACCTCAACCTCTCTCTCCCAATTGCTTTCTCTCTCTCTCTCTCTCTCAACCTCTTTCTCTCTCTCTCTCAATCTCTCTCTCTCAATTTCTCTTTTTCTTTCTTTTCAATCTCTCTTTCTTTCATTGTGTGTCTCAATCTCTCTATTGCAATCTCTCAACCTCTTTTTCTCTCTCAGCGTCTTTCTCTCAATCTCTCTTTCTGTCTCAACTTCTTTCTCTCTCAACCTCTCTCAATCTCTCTTTCTCAGCCTCTTCCTCTCTCAATCTTTTTCTATCTCTCAATCTCTCTCTCAATTCTCTCTCTCTCTCTCTCTCAATCTCTCACTCAATCTCTAACTATCATTCTCTGTCTCAATCTCTCTTTCTCTCAGCCTCTTTCTTTCTCAACCTCTTTCTCTCAATCACTTTCTCTCTCAGCCTCTTTCTCTCTCAATCTCTTTCTATCTCTCAATCTCTCCTTCTCAATCTCTCTCTCTCTCAATCTCTCTCTCAATCTCTAACTCAGTCTCTCTTTCTCTCAGCCTCTTTTTCTTTCTCAACCTCTTTCTCTCAATTTCTTTCTCTCTCAGCCTCTTTCTCTCTCAATCTCTCTCTCTCTTTCTCAATCTCTCTCTCTCAATCTCTAACTATCATTCTCTCTCTCAATCGCTCTCTCTTTCTCCATCTACCTACCTACCAACAGATTTGGGTTTATGTCAATGAAATTGGTGGTTTAGCTAAGGAAATGTAGATGAATTGACTGTGTAAGCATTTTAAAAGTTATGTAAGCACGATTTTTTATCCTCTTTATACAATGATGGATATTTTTCCTATTCAGATTATGAATAGGCTACCCAGACCCATCTAGGAGTAAAGGTGAGGCCTATTTCTCTCTCGGCTGATTTAGAAAATGACATTTTAAAAAGTGTTCATTTTTACTGCTTATTTTTGCTATTTCAAAATACATAACAATATGGCTAGCTAAAGAATTCTGGGAGTTGAAGTTCACAAGTTTTAATGTTGCCAAGCTTGGAGACCCCTAAATTATCCACACTAGAAAGTTGTATGGGTGTGGACAAATATTGAGAAAGCCTGTGCCAAGACATATGACATGAGTTTAATTGATTTGAGTTTTAACTATTAACCAGAAGACTACTGACGTCAATTTGATACCCTTTTACTAAGCAGATAGATTAGCATTTAAAAATGATCGGTATCATTTCAGTCTATGGTTTCCTACTCACCATATTCTTTCATTGTAAACCAGCTCATTTTCTATTGCCAAATGTAAATTGATAGAACACAATAGGGATATTATTTTAAAATATAATCTGACTTCAGAATTACCTTATTTTTTCAGAGTATAAGACGCACCCTCAAAAAAAAAGAGGGTGAATATCTGGGTGCATCTTATAAACTGAATACAGCATTTTTGGCCTCCCGAAACCCCGCCCCCTTTGCAAAAATGGCCATGCATAGCCTTTAGGAGGCTTCCTGGGGGCTGGAGAGGGCACAAATGAACAAAAAATGGGCCATTTTCTGCTTGTTTTTCCTCCCCCTGGCACTCAGGAGCACTCTACAAGCCTCCTAAATGCTATGCATGCCCTTTTTTTGAGCAAAAAATGGGTCCGTTTCTGCGAAAAGCGGGCTGTTTTGGGGAGGTCTGCAGTGTGCAATTTTTTTTTTAAATTGCCTCTTCCAAATCTTGGTGCGTCTTATACTCCGGTACATGTTATACTCTGAAAAATACGGTACCTAAAATATGAACCAAATGGAAGGCAACAGTGAAGCCTAAGTTGATGTATTCCTTCCTCAAAGACTATATAATGTCTTTCTTCCACCTTCTCTTTCAGTGAAACAAATCTGGTCTTTGATAGGATGATCCATATATTAGAGAACACGACATGACATGCTGGCTCTGGGTTCAAGCTGTCTGCATTTCCCAAGATAAACCAGCTATCTCGTTCCCCATGTAAACAGCCGAAATGCAATTCCAGATAGAATTGTTGTCACGCTCAAAGCCTAAAACACAAAATCTCCTTTTCCAGCGAGATGAATTACTACATCATTGTGTTTATTATTATTTTCTTTAAGAAAAAAAAAGACTCTAATTGTTAAAATCACAAAGGAAATGTGGGAGGTGGGGAGATGAATTCAAAGAAGAGCATCGTGCCAAGAACCTTACAACCACAAAATAATAAAAATAAGTGGCGCCATTATAATACAGAATTGCATTCTTTAATTGGGAGGTTGCAACGGTGGGGGTTAAAACATACATTTCTGGCAGACTGTTTTCTTTTTAAAAAAAGAAATATAATCTCTAAAAAAAAATTCCTAAGACAGCTGCTTGTAAAAAAGAAAAGAGTCTTTGATTAAAAATATCTCAGTGAGGCTGTTGCCAAGGTTAGTGACAGTGAGTGAAGCATTAAAGAGGAGAGGGCCTATCACCTGGGCCCTGCAAATTAAGGAAGAGCCTTCGACTCATCCAAGGGGGCCGCTGAAGATTAACAATAATTGCTCTCCCCTTGGACGGTGTACATCATCAAACATTAGAGCAACATAATCCATCTCCGACATCTGCGGCGAGCTCGCTGAGACAGGCAGCCGTGGCTTTCGGCTCCTGGAGCGGAGCACAACAAGGGAAGTGAAACTCATGCCCTCTTTTCTTTCATCATGCCCGAATGTCAAGGAATAAAGGGGAAGGGGGGGGGGAAGCGCACGCCGACCTTGGGAAATCGTCAAAGCGGACACTTTGCCTGTTGTTGGCGAGCGAGCGGCTGCCTCCAACCCATTCAGGTGGGAGGAGTGAATTAAGGAGCGCTAGGAAGCTCTTTTTCTCAAGAGGGCTTGAAGGTTTTTGTCCCCCCATCCCCACAAATAAATGGGGCGCTGAAACGTCTGCTTTTGTCCGCTGTAGTTTGAAGGGCTCTTTTCTTCCTAAGCTTCGTCGGGTTTGCTGCGCCATCATCCGAGCTACGACGACGAGTGATCGGCCCTGCGTTTCAGACCCAGCCATCTGTTGGCCTTGTCACCTTCCCATCTGCAGGTTCTCGTAAGTGGATGGTCCAGCTGCCCCTTTTTCTCCTTGAAGCCGATTTCTTCTCCACTGACGGAGCATCTCTTCCTTCTCCTCCAAATTTCGTGCTCTGGATGGAATGTCCCGCTTGCTTCTTCCATTATCCAGCCTCTTTCAGTTTACTTTATGACTCCCTTCACTTCGTCTTTGTCTTTTAATGACCCTGGAATCCTTCAGTCGGGACAACTGGTGACTATGATCATGATTTATCACTTATAGCTTTTGCATACAATGAGAGCTTATGCACCGAAGACAAATTCCTTGTGTGTCCAATCACACTTGGCCAATAAAGAATTCTATTCTATTCTATTCTACTCTACTCTACTCTACTCTACTCCACATTCTCTTCTCTTCTACTCTATTCTACATTCTACTCTGCATTCTATTTTACTCTATTCTACTCTACATTCTCTTCTCTTCTACTCTACTGTACTCTACTCTACTCTACATTCTATTCTATTCTACTCTACATTCTCTTCTTTTCTACTCTATTCTACATTCTACTTACTCTACATTCTATTTTACTCTATTCTACTCTACATTCTCTTCTCTTCTACTCTTCATTCTCTTCTCTTCTCTTCTACTCTACTGTACTCTACATTCTATTCTATTCTATTCTATTCTACTCTACACTCTCTTCTTTTCTACTCTACTCTACATTCTATTTTACTCTATTCTACTCTACATTCTCTTCTCTTCTCTTTCTTCTCTTCTACTCTACTCTACATTCTATTCTACTCTACATTCTCTTCTTTTCTACTCTACTCTGCATTCTATTTTACTCTATTCTACTCTACATTCTCTTCTCTTCTACTCTACTGTACTCTACATTCTATTCTATTCTACTCTACATTCTCTTCTTTTCTACTCTACTCTGCATTCTATTTTACTCTATTCTACTCTACATTCTCTTCTCTTCTACTCTACTGTACTCTACTCTACATTCTATTCTATTCTACTCTACATTCTCTTCTTTTCTACTCTATTCTACATTCTACTTACTCTACATTATATTCTACTCTATTCTACTCTACATTCTCTTCTCTTCTACTCTTCATTCTCTTCTCTTCTACTCTACTGTACTCTACATTCTATTCTATTCTATTCTACTCTACACTCTCTTCTTTTCTACTCTACTCTACATTCTATTTTACTCTATTCTACTCTACATTATCTTCTCTTTCTTCTCTTCTACTCTACTCTACATTCTATTCTATTCTACTCTACATTCTCTTCTTTTCTACTCTACTCTGCATTCTATTTTACTCTATTCTACTCTACATTCTCTTCTCTTCTACTCTACTGTACTCTACTCTACATTCTATTCTATTCTACTCTACATTCTCTTCTTTTCTACTCTATTCTACATTCTACTTACTCTACATTATATTCTACTCTATTCTACTCTACATTCTCTTCTCTTCTACTCTTCATTCTCTTCTCTTCTACTCTACTGTACTCTACATTCTATTCTATTCTACTCTACACTCTCTTCTTTTCTACTCTACTCTACATTCTATTTTACTCTATTCTACTCTACATTATCTTCTCTTTCTTCTCTTCTACTCTACTCTACATTCTATTCTATTCTACTCTACATTCTCTTCTTTTCTACTCTACTCTGCATTCTATTTTACTCTATTCTACTCTACATTCTCTTCTCTTCTACTCTACTGTACTCTACTCTACTCTACTCTACTCTACATTCTCTTCTTTTCTACTCTATTCTACATTCTACTTACTCTACATTCTATTCTACTCTATTCTACTCTACATTCGCTTCTCTTCTACTCTATTGTACTCTACTCTACATTCTATTCTATTCTACTCTACATTCTCTTCTTTTCTACTCTACATTCTACTCTACTCTACATTCTATTCTACTCTATTCTACTCTACATTCTATTCTCTTCTACTCTACATTCTATTCTATTCTACTCTACATTCTCTTCTCTTCTACTCTATTCTACTCTACGCTGCATTCTATTCTATTCTATTCTATTCTATTCTATTCTATTCTATTCCCATTTTTTTCAAAGTTAAAACATTCAAATCCATAATTTAAAACTAGGGAAGAATGTACTCTTTGTGTTTTACGATTTATGTTATTCTGCTACCTTTCTTTCTTAATCGCATTATATTGAACGAATGGACAGATCTACCTTGTTGAAATAAAGAGAGGATCCAGAAGAGATCACTCCGCAGCCTTGTTCTGGTTTTACAATCTCTCCACCAATGACCTCCTGCCATTCTTTTTCCAAAGTGTCCGGGTTCTCAAAATCAGACATTATCGTCGAAGGCAAATTATTTTCAGGGTGGCATTCAGTGCCTTGGTATCCAGAGTCACATCTGCAGGGGAGAACAAACACATTGTATCCACATTGTGTGGGTGCTGATACAGCATGAACAAATGAACATCGAAGTGACTTTTGATGGGAACATGTGTAATGTATTTACATATATTAGGTATGATCCAGTGGTGGGTTGCGTGTGCAGATGGCCCATTTCCTTCAAATACAGGTATGGAACGAGGGCAGGCCCTCCAAAGCACCGTTCCAACACTGGAAGTTTTGAAGAGGAGATTGGACAACGGTTTGTCTGAAATGGTATAGGGTTTCCTGCCTGAGCAGGGGGTTGCACTGGAAGACTGCCTGCAGCCATCTTTTCTTTTGGATCTTTGTCCCTGCCACACTTTCTATTATTCTACTATGCATTTTCTATTGTGGGGAAATGGGATTGTACGGAGTTAGATGCTATGTAGCCATAACAACATTCTTTCTACAAAGCCAAGGTCATCCTTTGTCTCTGCACCTCTGCACCTGACCGGAACTGGATGGATGGAAGCTGCCAGCGTGGCAATGGAAGATTGGATCATGGGATGGACTTGTGGGTGTGGGGGCAAGATTGTGAACTTTCAACTGGGTGGGATAAAACCGTGAAGCTTTCAGATTCGGGTTTTCCCAGATGTGCCAACATGGATCTCTTAATAAATTGGAACTTTGAGCAATACTTTGCCTTGGACTCTGATTTACTTTTGGGTGCTATTTGGAACCCTGACATTAACCCGAATCTGCTCCAAGGTCCCTTCCAACTCTGTTATTCTATTCTAGTCTTTTCCTCTAACAGCAAATGAACATGAGATACCTGCAAAGGCCATGATCGCACCAGCCATGCCCGTTGCACATATTTGGGCACTGCTGCCCTATATAGATGTTGTCGAGGGCCCATTCGTCTTGAGAGGTGTAATAGCACTGGCTCCAGCGGAAGCGTGTGGCACTGGACCTTGAAAAGAAGAATTAATAATTGTGCGGTCATTAAAAGCGTGCGCAAATCTGCAAGGCAAAAAAGACGAGCTTACTAATCATGATTATAAAACTGATGTCCGACTTAGAATATCCCCGGCAGAACCCCAGAGAGAATCAAAGGTAGACTACATTAAAGCCATGGAAGGAATTAGTTGAATGCCATTACGTAATTCAGTAGCATTTGCAAGAAGACTCTATCCTCATTAACATTGCTTGGATTCGAAATTATTATTTTTAAAAATAATATTTACAGTGTGTCAAATGCCTTCCGTTATGGGTTGCCTTCAGAAATTGTGGCCGCTCCATCACTGGAGGATTTTAAGAAGAAATTAGAAAACCACATCTGAAATATTATAGTTTTTCCTGCTTGAGCAGGGGGCTCTATTCTATTCTATTCTATTCCATTCCATTCCATTCCATTCCATTCCATATATTCTATTTCTATTCTATTTCATTTGTATTCCATTCCATTCCATATGTTCTATTCTATTCTATTCTATTCCACTCCATATTTTCTATTCTATTCTATTCTATTCTATTCTATTTCTATTCTATTCCATTTGTATTCCATTTCATATTTTCTATTCTATTCTATTCCATTCTATTCCATTCCATATTTTCTATTCTATTCTATTCTATTCTATTTCTATTCCATTCCATTCAATTCCATATATTCTATTTCTATTCTATTTCATTTGTATTCCATTCCATTCCATATTTTCTATTCTATTCTATTCCATTCCACTCCATATTTTCTTTTCTATTCTATTCTATTCTATTCCATTCTATTCCACTCCATATTTTCTATTCTATTCAATTCAATTCTATTCCATTCCGTTCCATATATTCTATTCTATTTCTATTCTATTCCATTTGTATTCCATTCCATATTTTCTATTCTATTCTATATCTATTCTATTCCTATTCTATTCCATTCCATTCAATTCAATTCCATATATTCTATTTCTATTCTATTTCATTTGTATTCCATTCCACTCCATATTTTCTATTCTATTCTATTCTATTCTATTCTATTCCATTCCATTCCATTCTATATTGAGAATAAATTCTGAAAGCTCTGAAATTTCAGGCAATCCACAATTTAGAACGGTGCATTTAGTGACTGTTCAAATTTACAACAGCCCTGAAAAAAAGTAACTTGTGACTGTTTTTCACAGTTACAACTTTTGTAGCATCCCCAGGGTCACATGATCAAAATACAGATGCTTGGCAACTGTTTCATATTTACGGCAATCCCAAGATCATGGGATCCCCTTCTGATGAGCAGAATAAATAGGGAAGCCAGATTCACTTAACAGCTGGGTTACCATCTTATTATCTGCAGCGATTCACTTAACAACAGTGGTAAGAAAGGTCACAAAATGGGGCCAAACTCACTTAACAAATGTCTCACTTAACAACCCAAATATTGGGCCCGATTGTGGTCGTAAGTTGAGGCATACCTGTATAAGATGTAGACCTGTAGGCTATTTCACTTCCTATTCAATTAAGTCAATTTCATATTCCTGCTTTCCTCATGGTTTTGTTACTAGACAGCCGTAAAGGTAAAAGTAAAGGTTCCCCTCACACATATGTGCTAGTCGTTCCAGACTCTAGGGGGCAGTGCTCATCTCCGTTTCAAGCCAAAGAGCCAGCGCTGTCTGAAGGCATCTCTGTGGTCATGTGGCCGGCATGACTAAACGCCGAAGGCACACGGAAAACTTCTTTTTAGTTTTTACATGCTTTAGAACTGCTAGGTTGGCAGAAGCTGGGACAAATAACGGGAGCTCACTCCGTTACATGGCACTAGGGATTCGAACAGAGGTGGGTTCCTACCAGTTCGCACCAGTTCGGTAGAACCGGTTCGTCAAATCTACCGAACCGGTTAGAAGAGGTTCCACCAGTGGACCCAGAAGGCAGGCCACACCTACAGAAGAGGCTCCAAAATTTTTTGAAACCCACCACTGCCACACACACACACACACACAGAGAGAGAAAGAGAAAGAAAGGAAGAAAGAAAGAAAGAAAGAAAAAGAAAGAGAAAGTGAGAGATGAAAGAAAAAAAGGAAAAAGGGACAGAGAGACAAAAGGAAGGAAAGAGAGAGAGAGAGAGAGAGAGAGAGAGAAAGAGAGAAAAAAAACACATGGCTGGCAAGCCACTCCCACCAGGTCACATGGCTGGCAAGCCACTCCCACAAAGGAGGCCACACCCACAGAGTAGGTTTGAAAATTTTTTGAAACCCACCACTGGATTCGAACCACCAAACTGCCGACCTTTCTGATCAACAAGCTCAGAATCTTAGCCACTGAGCCCCCACGTCCCTTAAACAGCCTTAAATCATTGCAATTTTTTTAAGTGCAACAAACAGATTCCACTTCAAGCAAAGCACAAGCAGTGTTTTCTCAATAAATTCAGAGCAAGTGCTACCTTTTTAAAACACTATTAAGGAGAGCAAAGGACCAAGAGCCAATCAAATTATGTTTTTCTACCTTCCGAGTTAACTGTTAATTACATTTATCTAATTATCCAGCAGATCAGATGTTTGGTGTTGATTTGTTGATGAAGGAAGCAACTGGCAGCTGCTTGCATCTCATTAAGCCCGTTCTTATGTTAATGCCTTCCATAAAAATGAAATTAATTTCCATCAGCATTAGAAACATATAAGTCATGTATAATAAAGTCCAGAAAACAGGTGCATCCGGCTGATACGTTCCGGGACAAGCTACCAAATGCCATATATTTTCTAATAAGGCAGATTCTGGTCGTAAAAAGGACAGTCAAAAATCTGGCTGACTCAGATGTCCTGCAGGTACATACGTTGCTGAAAAACTAACAGGATGTTCATGGCAATTCGTGCCAAGGACATCTGCACCAGGGGTGTGCTTCAAAAATTTCAGCAATGGGTTCTCTGCCCGGTTGCTGGGTGGGCGTGGCCATGGTGGGTGTGGCTTAGTCGGCCTTCTTCACCATGGCGGGGCCCCTGTTTTCACCTTCCCCAGGCTCCGGAGGCTTTCTGTCAGGCCTGCAGCCATCTTTTCTTTTGGCTCTTTGGCCTGCCACAATTTCTATTATTCTGCTATGCATTTTCTATGGTGGGAAAATGGGAGGGTGGATTGTACAGAGTTAGATGCTATGCAGCCATAACAACATTCTTTCTAGAAAGCCAAGGTCATCCTTTGTCTTCGCACCTCTGCACCTGACCGGAACTGGAGGAGTGGAACTGCCAGCGTGGCAGTGGAAGATTGGACCATGGGATGGACTTGTGGGTGCGGGGGCATGGTCTTGAACTTTCAACTGGGTGGGGAAAACTGGGAAGCTTTCAGGTTTTCCCAGATGTGCCAACATGGCTCTCTTAATAAATTGGAACTTTGATCAATATTTTGCCTTGGACTCTGATTTACTTTTAGATGCTATTTGGTGAAGCGGGCAGGGCTTCGTGAGGCAAAAAAATGCAGCATTCAGTGTATAAGACGCACCCAGATTTTCAGCCTCTTTTTTGAGGGAAAAGGTTGTTTCTTATACTCCAAAAAATACGGTATATCACTATGCACGTACAGAAACCTAAGAAGTTACACTATTACCATGTTTTTTGGGGTAAAAGGACGGTGATTCTTCTCCATTTTGTATATTCACTGGAGTGGTAGATACTTGCTGGAGTAAATTCTTGGCAACTGGGCATGCTTGGAAGGCATTCCTTAAGGAAACATACAAAACACAAATACATGAAAATTAATACGAAGATATTATGATGGACTACAGGGTTGTTTAATTCCCTGGTGCAAATCACTTGATGTTTCTGCAGAAATAAAATATTTGAACAGGCACTGAAGCAACATTATTTTGTGCCAGCACTGCTAAACTTCAGTATTATTTACAAACATTTTATACTTCAAGTACCAGGATTTGGGGTCAGAGCAAAGCTGTTTCTTATTTAGGGAAATATAATGAAGTTGAAACGATTGAAAAATGAGCAGGGAAAATGATATATATGTTGATCAATTAAATACATAAGAGTAACAAGAGAATTTGGGGACAAGGGTATCTCTAAACCATCAATATAACTTCCTTGTTAAAAAGAATAGACATTATAATGTGCCTTTTTTGGAGACAATAATAAACAAGAGTTAGCACTAAATAAGAAATGTACAGTTTTAATTTGTTTATAAACCACAATTCAAGAAGGTTCTCTTTAATCAGAAGCTTGAAAAGATATCCACACATGATCATGATTTAGCCTTACATGTGTGCTAAACCTATAAGTATATGTTGGCTTCTGGCTAAATCCTTTTCTACAGTTGTCACAATTCCCGCATTAGTTTCGATTTCTGACTTTAAAAGAATTTGTGAAATTGATTATGCAGCTTTTTCTATTATTCCATTGTTGCATGAT
This sequence comes from Thamnophis sirtalis, assembly GCF_051295495.1. Classification (NCBI taxonomy): domain Eukaryota; kingdom Metazoa; phylum Chordata; class Lepidosauria; order Squamata; family Natricidae; genus Thamnophis; species Thamnophis sirtalis. Next base: position 75,180,607 of record NW_028261389.1, read on the forward strand.
AGACAGACAGACAGATATAAATGTTATAGATAGATGATAAAGATAATGATAGATAGATAGGATAGATAAGATATATTAGAGAGATAGATATAAATGGTATAGATTAGATCGATTAGATCGATAGATATAAAATGATATAGTTGATATAGATGATATAGATAGATAGATAGATAGATAGATAGATAGATAGATAGATATAGATAGATAGATAGATATAGATAGATAGATAGAAAGATGATAGATAGATAAAGATATAAATGATTGATAGCTGATATAGATTAGATAGCTATAAATGGTATAGATATATAGCTATAGATGAGATAGATTAGATAGATAGATAGATAGATAGATAGATAAATGATATAGAAGATATCATGGCTATAAATGATAGATATATCTAGATAAAGATATAAATGATATAGATAGCTGAAATAGATTAGATAGATAGCTATAAATGATATAGATATATAGCTATAAATAATAGATAGATAGATAGATAGATAGATAGATAGATAGATAGAAATTATAGATGATATAGATGATAGAGATAAGAGATAGATGGTAGGATAGATAGATAGATAGATAGATAGATAGATAGATAGATAGATAGATAGATAGATAGATATGGATGGACGGACGGACGGACGGAAGATAGATGATAGAGACAAATGATATAGATATATAGAAGATAGATAGAGAGACAGACAGACAGAGATAAATAAGATGGAGATAGATGATAGATACACAGACAGACAGATTTCACAAATGTTCTCTGTGAAGAAATATCTCCCTTAATCAGACTTACCTCTTGGACCAGATGCCAAGTAAGGCCATGATTAGTGGAGTATTCCAGTTTCACCTGATTGTCCATGTGCGGTGTGTACTGCTGGCCACAGCCCATCACCAAGTTGAATTGAATCATATACGATGCTCCAATTTGCATAGATTGTGTTTCTACGTAACGCATACTAGAAGCTAACTTGGAATCGCCTGTAAAACTGAAAAGAATAGGGAAAGAGGTAACTAATCATTTATGGAGTGGTTTCACAAACGCATGGCATAACATAGGAGAACAAACCCACCAGGACAAGGTTCAGCAGTCCATCTTCATTTGAAAGACAAAGCCCACTCTTTTGAAGATAGAAAAGCCCACATTTTAGACATAGAGGATGAAAAAGAAGAATAGCTATAAACTTTTTAAACAAACACGCTATTTTAAATAAACCAATATTCCTCATCTGGAATATTGGTTTATTTAATATTGTTCGTTTACGAGCTTGTTTATTTAAAGTCTGTCTAATAATCAAATTGACCCAACATCGAATCATGATATATATATGTAAAAAGAAAGAAAGAAAGTCAACAGGTTAGCCCAGTGATGGCTAACCATTTTGTTGTCATGTGCTGAAAGCGTGCACCCGCCTCCCTCCAGCCTCCTGGGACCAAAAATGGGCTGTGGGCGGGGCACTGCACTCCCCCACCCTCACAGAAGATGCATGCGTGACCCTCCTCTCCCCACGCACGTGAGACCTCCGTGTCCCCTGCACATGCGTGCATGTCTCCTGCATGCATCCCCCACGCATGCACAGCAGAGACCCAAAAATCAGCTGGCCAGTGGGCGGCGTGTGGATGTGTGCATGTGCAGTGGAGCTGAGCTGGTGAGACAGAGAGGGCTCTGCTTGCCACCTGTCGAACGGTTGCCAAAGGTTCGTCATCACGGGGTCAGCCCAAACATTGCACTAATCTTCAAATCCCTCTGTTAGCCATCTGTTGTTGTGTTTAACACGTAGAAAGTCCCCAAGCAGCTCCCAGTGTCTTATAAAGTTGTCGAATTTTAATATACATCTGAAGAAACATATGCTTGGGATCAATCCGAAGACCTTCAGAAGGTAGCTTGATATACCGGCTGCATCCATCAAGGAAAGAGCAATCAAAATGCTCTTCCAGAAATAACGAATCCAGAGGAGGTTTGGAGAGTAACGTTCTTTGGGGAACAGGCTGGGACTTGTGCGCTTAATTAAATGATGTGCATGTTCGGAAATCGTCAACTTCCATGGGTGTTCTCAAAGTAATCACTTCACCTGCAAGCTGTACGTTAATTGCTCCACTTGGGAACGATAGCAGAGCGAGTGCCAGCCAGTAATTGTGACTGGTGAGCCATAGAACGGGACTTTTACAATTACTGCACTTTGCAATCTATTTTTAAGCACACTGGTAAACTATATGGATACAAATGATTTCTGCCAATCCAATCCAGCATACAGGGAGAAGCCACGTTATTGCAGTAAACTCAATCTTTTTTTTAAAACCAAAGAATGATTTGCTTTTTGTGTCATAGTTGAAAGGGATGCGTACATCTTTACTGATTTCAACGGTGACAGGAAAGCTACCGTATTTTTCGGAGTATAAGATGCACCGGAGTATAAGACGCACCAATGTTTTGAAGAGGCAAATTTAAAAAAAAAGTAGGTAGGTAGATAGAGGGATAGAGAGGGAGAGAAAGAGAGAGAAATACAGTAGGTAGGTAGGGAGAGAGAGAGAGTAGGTAGGTAGGTAGGTAGGTAGGTAGGTAGATAGAGGGAGAGAAATACAGTAGGTAGGTAGGTAGGTAGGTAGGTAGGTAGGTAGGTAGGTAGGTAGGTAGGTAGGTAGGTAGAGGGATAGAAAGAGAGAGAAATACAGTAGGTAGGTAGGGAGAGAGAGAGAGAGTAGGTAGGTAGGTAGGTAAGTAGGTAGGTAGGTAGGTAGGATAGAGGGAGAAAAGAGTAGGTAGGTAGGGAGAGAGAGAATAGGTAGATAGAGGGCTAGAGAGAGAGAGAGAGAGAGAGAGAGAGAGAGAAATACAGTAGGTAGGTAGGTAGATCTTTCCAGGTGTATCCATGTGCTGGAGAAGGAAATTGCTGACAATCTGCAGCACCTAAGACTTTGTTTCTGCTGGCACAGCACTTGATCAATCTAATTCTCATCAATCACTTTAACTAAAGAGCTTTCCGAAAGGAAAAAAAAAGTTTTTGCACTCTGCAAACCTCCCCAAAATGGCCTGTTTTTCGCGAATAAAATAATTATTTTTTTCAAATAAAAGGCATGAATAGCCTTTGGGGGGGGGGGGGGGGGGGCTTGCAGAGTGTTTCTGGAGGGGGGGGGGCACAAAAAAGAGGAAACAAACGGCCCGTTTTTCGCCCAAAAAAATTGCATGCATAGTCTTATGGAGGCTTATAGAGTGCTGCTAGGGGGGTGGGGGGCAAAAAAATGCTGTATTCGATGTATAAGACGCACCCAGATTTTCAGCCTCTTTCTTGAGGAAAAAAGGTGCGTCTTATACTCCGAAAAATACGGTATGCAGGAATCTCCAATTTTAGTTCTGGAAAGATCAGTAATTCTCTGGATTAAATTTCTTGGAACTAGGAAGAGCTCTTTGCCCAATGGAATTCAAGAGGGGTTGGATTTAGACCAGGCCTGTCAAAATGGCGGCCCACGGGCCGGATGCCTCACATGCAGGCCAAGCCCACCCCAGCTCCACAAAGACAAAAAAAGGTGTGATATGTGTCATGATGCGTCCCATGATGTAATGGAATTTGACCCCCGTGAATCAGACCATTTGTGGCAAAAGAAATCTTAGGAATGAGAAAACGGATCCGATCTTTACCAAAGGATAAGGCTAAAAACTTGAAGCTGAAAGAGATTGCGGTGTATTAACTCGGGAGTACGACGAGACGCCTAGAAGATCATTATTATAAGGGGGGGGGGGTTTCCCCCTCCCCATCCCTGAAAATGTAGTTGAGGATGACATGCTGTAAAATGATTTATAGCATATTGACTACCGTTCTTCTAATGAAAAAGCAATTTTGGGAGGGTTCCCAGGAGGACGTTTTGCATGCTCAGCCAGCAGACGCTCGCCGAGAGCCGAGAGAAGCAAATGGATACACAGCTGGGAGAAACCAACAATAATTAATTTAACTACCAGGCATTTGCTCAGACCTGATCTAAGTTAAAACAATTCCAGGGAGAAGCGGGAGGTCGGTGAAAGCCGTGGTTTGCATTTGACAAAGCTTGTTTACATCAGTGGTGGGATTCAAATTTTTTTACTACCGGTTCAGTGGGTGTGGCTTGGTGAGTGTGGCATGGCTTGGTGGGCGTGGCATGGTGGGCCTTGCAGGGGAAGGATTCTACAAAATCTCCATTCCTTCCCCACTCCAGGGGAAGGATTATGCAAAATCCCGATTTCCTCTCCACTCCAGGAGAAGGATACTGCAAAATCTCAATTTCCTCTCCACTCCAGGAGAAGGATACTGCAAAATCCCCATTTCCTCTCCACTCCAGGGGAAAGATTCTGCAAAATACCCATTCCCTCCCCACTCCAGGAGAAGGATACTGCAAAATCTCCATTTCCTCTCCACTCCAGGGGAAGGATTCTGCAAAATCCCCATTTCCTCTCCACTCCAGAGGAAGGATACTGCAAAATCACTATTCCCACCCTACTCCAGGGGAAGGATACTGCAAAATCCCCATTTCCTCTCCACTCCAGGGGAAAGATTCTGCAAAATACCCATTCCCTCCCCACTCCAGGAGAAGGATACTGCAAAATCCCCATTTCCTCTCCACTCCAGGGGAAAGATTCTGCAAAATCCCCATTTCCTCTCCACTCCAGAGGAAGGATACTGCAAAATCACTATTCCCACCCTACTCCAGGGGAAGGATACTGCAAAATCCCCATTTCCTCTCCACTCCAGGGGAAAGATTCTGCAAAATACCCATTCCCTCCCCACTCCAGGAGAAGGATACTGCAAAATCCCCATTTCCTCTCCACTCCAGGGGAAAGATTCTGCAAAATCCCCATTTCCTCTCCACTCCAGAGGAAGGATACTGCAAAATCACTATTCCCACCCTACTCCAGGGGAAGGATACTGCAAAATCCCCATTTCCTCTCCACTCCAGGGGAAAGATTCTGCAAAATACCCATTCCCTCCCCACTCCAGGAGAAGGATACTGCAAAATCTCCATTTCCTCTCCACTCCAGGGGAAGGATTCTGCAAAATCCCCATTTCCTCTCCACTCCAGAGGAAGGATACTGCAAAATCACTATTCCCACCCTACTCCAGGGGAAGGATACTGCAAAATCCCCATTTCCTCTCCACTCCAGGGGAAGGATTCTGCAAAATCCCCATTTCCTCTCCACTCCAGAGGAAGGATTCTGCAAAATCCCCATTTCCTCTCCACTCCAGAGGAAGGATACTGCAAAATCACTATTCCCACCCTACTCCAGGGGAAGGATACTGCAAAATCTCCATTCCCTCCCCACTCCAGGGGAAGGATACTGAAAAATCTCCATTCCCTCCCCACTCCAGGGGAAGGATTCTGCAAAATCCCCATTCCCACTCCAGGAGAAGGATATTGCAAAATCCCCATTTCCTCTCCACTCCAGGGGAAGGATTCTGCAAAATCCCCATTTCCTCTCCACTCCAGGGGAAGGATTCTGCAAAATCCCCATTTCCTCTCCACTCCAGGGGAAGGATTCTGCAAAATCACTATTCCCACCCCACTCCAGAGGAAGGATACTGCAAAATCACTATTCCCACCCCACTCCAGGGGAAGGATACTGCAAAATCTCCATTCCCTCCCCACTCCAGGGGAAGGATACTGTAAAATCTCCATTCCCTCCCCACTCCAGGGGAAGGATTCTGCAAAATCCCCATTCCCTCCCCACTCCAGGGGAGTTCCTTGACTGGGATGTTGTTTACTGTTCAATTGTTGGTCTCATATTAATTCTGGTGTTAAACTTGCTGCAAGCGGAGCTGGCAGCGGATTCGTACAGTGAGGAGGTTGGGGAGGAAGATGGGCCAGTCCTGGAGTCTGGAGAAGGCTCTGATGAGGGCTCTGTGTCGGAGACAGAGAGGGGGTCAGGGCCGTAGGCCAGTTATTAGCTGCCTTCAGAGGCAGATATCAGTGAGGCAGACGAACAGCTGGAGCCTGTTCCCAGTATGTGCATGCGCAGAGCTGCCAGATGAAAGGAACAGCTAAGGAACAGGGGTCGACTTGGGAGTAAGGCCACAGGTGGACGATGAATGGCCCCTCCCAGAGGAAATAAAAGAGGAGAGAAAGGGGAGTGGAGTTTGCAGGAGACCATTAGTTTGCTTCATTGGTTCGTGACTCTCCAAGGCTCCTTGCCAGGTTTTGCAGATATCGGCCTGTCAGCTCTCCAAGCCAGATAAGGTCTGTGACTGTAAATCCACCCTTGAAAGACGCTGCTGGATGTGAATGAGCAGAATTCACAGTCAATTAATAAAAGGGTTTTTTTGTCAGGACAAGGAGTTTGCTTCATGCTCTCGGGAAGCCTCGGTCAGAACAAAACTATCAAACAGTAAACAGCAGACCAATCAAGGACCTACCAAGAAGAACACAACGCCCCCATCAATGAAAGAGCAAGCCTTTTGTACATAAACAGACAGCAAACCCCACTCCCTTCTAGCACTGATGATGTTACCTAGTAGGGTAACGAAACGCCTGCAAACCAACAGCCGACTTCAGATGGCACGAAGGGCTCCTGCATCTTTTTGCCCATCAAAGGGGCCCAACATGGGGCCGTCAAAAGCTTTTTATTTGATGCCAACGGTTCCAGTCTGGCCTCCTTACTTCATCCTAATGAGCAGCGAGTACTTCCATTGTCCTTCTTAAAGCAGTTAATGCGGGTTTCAACAGCCTGGTTATTAGTGCCAGAACGCATCCTGTGATGTTTTCACAGCCAAGTCAATTCCTTTCAGTTTGAGAGATGAGGCATAAATCAAACCACCAGGCTGTTCAGAGTGTCCTTGTTAATGAAAGACCCCGAGATGTTCGTTCTTAAACCTTGGGGTTAATTGTACATCTTCCCTCTCTAATCATTGTGACGGCAGCTTCTCGTAGTAATTTACTTATAACTGGTAAATTCAGTGTAGGGTTATTACTGGCTCTTTAATATCCGAACCAAGATTTCTTTCAACTGTACTTTGGCGAAATGCTGTCAATTAACGAGAAATGAATTTTCAGCCTATTTACTCTAAAAAGCATCATTATACAAACCTAGCACAATGGAATAAAGGAAAAGGTTCCCCTTGCACATATGTGCTAGTCGTTCCCGACTCTAGGGGGCGGTGCTCATCTCCGTTTCAAAGCCGAAGAGCCAGCGCTGTCCAAATACGTCTCCGTGATCATGTGGCTGGCATGGCTAAACGCCGAGGGCGCACGGAACGCTGTTCCCTTCCCACCAAAGGTGGTCCCTATTTTTCTACTTGCATTGTTTATGTGTTTTAGAACTGCTAGGTTGGCAGAAGCTGGGACAAGGAACGGGAGCTCACTCCGTTACGCGGCGCTAGGGATTCGAACCGCCGAACTGCTGACCTTTTGATCGACAAGCTCAGCGTCTTAGCCACCCGTGATTTCTGCTACCAATTCGGGCAAACCGGACCGAAACTGGCTTAATACCACCTCTGTCATAATGATATATTTTACCAATTTATAGCAAACAAACAGGAATAATTTTGAAAGCCAAACTGAGGGCTGAACTAAATGAGAGATATGCATGATGATATTATATATGGTAGAGCTGAGATTATCAGGATAGAATTGGATTTATTTATGTGAAACTTTTATATAACTGCCCATCTTATAATCATCTCTGGCCAACTCCCAACCAAAAGTTAAAACAGCATAACAGCTATATTAAAAGTATAAAAACTAAATTAAATGTTAATGGACAATATTTAATGATACATACAGATGTGTTACAGGGGGAGGGGGGGAATGCTCAGATATCTTACTTAACCGAATTAATTTTAGAACATGTCATAAAGGTGCAATGGTTTTGGAGATCTATTGAAATTGCAAATGAACGCCAGTAGGTGGTTGTGTCTTCTAATATAAATGATTCTAGATAAAAACATGTTTAAACCATGGTAACCAAATGAGAATTGTGGTACAGGGATAGTAAAATACATAACTTTTCTTTCTTGACTTAAAATGTACAACATGATTTGAATGAAGTATATGTAAGGACTGTGGAAGAAACCCACGGAATATATTTGTACGTGACCCGTCAAAACTGCGCTTGACTAAGCTGCGCCCGATTAAACCGCGTCGCTGATGTCATCAACAGGGCGACAACAGCCAGCGCAGAGAAAGAAGGGTGCTTTAAATAGCGCTTTGAAAGCAAGCCGATTCAACTTAAGGTAAGGGTTAGGTTTAGGGTTAGGTTAAGGGTTAGGATTAGGTTTAGTGTTAGGTTAAGGGTTAGGATTAGGTTTAGGGTTAGGTTAAGGGTTAGGTTTAGGGTTAGGGTTAGGTTTAGGGTTAGGTTAAGGGTTAGGATTAGGTTTAGGGTTAGGTTAAGGGTTAGGTTTAGGGTTAGGTTTAGGGTTAGGTTAAGAGTTAGGTTTAGGGTTAGGTTTAGGATTAGGTTTAGGGGGGGTAGATTTAGGTTTAGGTGTTAATTTTAGGTTTAGGGTTTACAGCGTGCTTCTGTCTCCACGCTGTTGTCGCCCTGTTGATGACATCAGCAACGCGGTTTAGTCGGGCGCGGTTTAGTCGAGCGCGGTTTTGTGGTGGAACCATATTTGTAACCAATCGATACGCTTTCAACAAGATGTAACGAAAGATGATTATTTTTTTTGTTTAACTAAAACAATAAAAACGTTTCTCAAAAAAAAAAGTATAAAAACTGAACGCATTAAAATACAGGCAGCCCTCCAACATACGACCACAATTAAGCCCAGAATTTCTGTTGCTAAGTGAGAAATTTGTTAAGTGAGTTTTGCCCCATTTTATGAATTGTCTTGGCACAGTTGTTAAGTGAATCGGGCTTCTTAATTGACTTTGCTTGTCAGAAGGTCAGAAAAGGTGATCATATGAAACACACACACACACACACACACACACACACACACACACACACACAAATATACAGGGGCAGTGCAACCGTCATAAAAGTGAGTCAGTTGCCAAGCATCCAAATGTAAATCATGTGACTATGGGGAGCTGCAATGGTCGTAAGTCTTCCCACCCCCCACTTCAAATAGTCACTAAGTGAACCACGGCAAGTTGGGGACTAGCTGTATTTTGGAGAGTTTGTGTTGCTTTAAGTAGTGTATTTCTCTGGTTTTGATATTAAGAAAATAGGTTAGAAGAATGTTGTGTAATTGCAATAATGGGGACTGATATCGCTCTGGCCAATGACGATAATTCAGTGTTTCTCAACCTTGGCAACTTGAAGATGTCTGGACTTCAACTCCCAGAATTCCCCAGCCAGCATTCGCTGGCTGGGGAATTCTGGGAGTTGAAGTCCGGACATCTTCAAGTTGCCAAGGTTGAGAAACACTGCGTATAATTGATTTGATTTGACAAAAGGCCCCTGTGGACGAATCTTAGGCATCTTAGCTTTTAGCAGAACTGGGACAGAAAAAATAATATTAATCCATTAAATGGGCTCCTAAGGGATTCAGCTACACGGTTTAAACTAGACAATCTGTGATCTGTTGGGACATCCTTTCAGGAAATAGTTCCTGGCCAGATCCCTTAATGTCTTCAAGAGTGACAGAACTTCTAATGGCCTAACTTCACTGCAAAAGTTGGGAAATATCCAGAGACGTATCTGCCGTGAAAACAGCTGACGTAGAACTGTGTAGCGCAGTCAAATATAAGCACAGGAAATGTTTTAGGACGTTTTCCAGAATGCCACACAGTGGTTTATGACAGCAATAGTAATTGTGCTTAGACTTATATACCGCTTCAGGCGGATTTACGGCCCTCTCTAAGCGGTTTACAGAGTCAGCCTATTGCCCCCAACAACCCTCACTTTATTGACCTTGGATGGATGGAAGTGCTGAGTTCTTCAGCATTTCCTTTTTTTTTGGCCCAGGATCTCAAGCCATGTGGTCCTGTCCACCATTAAACCATCTTTGCAAGCAACTTCCATGAATCCAGTGTCTTTTCCCCCCCACTTGGAATTGAACCAAGAATTTCAGGGTCATATGTACGTCAGAACTGCCTCACATCTGGGTGAATCGCTTAGGTCCTGTTAGACCGAGCGGATAACGAATACAGAGAATTGTTCATTCATCATGTTTTAAAAGGTGTCGTGTTGAAACCCGTCAGCCTGATTTAATTTGCACGAATAAATTACCATACATGAAGAAAACCAACACAGTTAATTATTCTTTTCGTTTCAATCTGTGATGGGTTCGGGAGAAAGTTCCAGAAATGTTGCAAGCAGGGAAAATTGTGTGGACGCACACCCAAGATAAATCGCATTCCCATCGCATCCCCGTGTTAAATTTACCCCTCATTACTTATAGGTCACCGAAGACAATTGTCGCTCATGTTTGAACCCTGGGGAAAATTCTAATGAACAACCTGGAAGAAATCAATTAGCCTACTCATTACTTACTCATCATGCCTTTATGGCCCTCACTTAAAAAAGATTTGCAGTCTTTTCCTCGGAATATATTATAGGTAGCTTTCGACACACGACAGCAATTGAACCCGAAAATTTTATACTGCCAGGTATGAAAATTGTGCATTTTGTGAATTTTGCTCCATTTGACAAACCTTTCTTGCCACTGTTCTGAAGTCAAGGATTGAAGTCGTTTAGTTAATAACACAGCTGTTGAGTGAATCTGGCTTCGCCCATTGACTGTGCTTGTCAGAAGGTCACAAAAAGGGGATCGCATGACCCCGGAACCAACCGTCATAAGTATGAGTCAGTTGCCAAGCGTCTGAATTTTGATCACGTGACCATGGCGGTGCTGCAACGGTTGTAAGTGTGAAAAGAGGCCCCAAACCAGTTTTTTTCGGTACCGCTGTAACTTTGAACACTGAATTGTTGTCAGCCAGGGGGGTGAGGGGGGGACTGTACTGTCTGCTTCCAACTTCTATGCAAGTCATGAGCAATATAATAGACAGACAGACAGACAGACAGACAGATGATAGAGATAGGTAGGTAGGTAGGTAGGTAGGTAGGTAGGTAGGTAGGTAGGTAGGTAGGTAGGTAGGTAGATAGATAGATAGATAGATAGATAGATAGATAGATAGATAGATAGATAGATAGATAGATAGATAGATAGATAGATAGATGATAGAGATAGATAGAGAGAGGAGAGAAATGATAGATAGCTATAGGTAGATGATTGATAGATAGATATAGATAGATGATAGAGATAAATAGATAGATAGATAGATAGAGAGATGATAGAGATAGATAGATAGATGATAGAGATAAATAGATAGATAGATAGATAGAGAGATGATAGAGATAGATAGATAGATTATAGAGATAAATAGATAGATAGATAGATAGATAGATAGATATAGAGAGAGAGATGATAGAGATAGATAGATAGATAGATAGATAGATGATAGAGATAAATAGATGATAGATAGATAGATAGATAGATGATAGATAGAGAGAGAGAGAGAGGAGACAAATGATAGATAGCTATAGATAGATGATAGATAGATAGAGATATAGATAGATGATAGATAGATGATAGAGATAGATAGATATAGATGATAGATAGATGATAGAGATAGATAGATAAAGATAGATGATAGATAGATGATAGAGATAGATAGATAGATAGATAGATAGATAGATAGATAGATAGATAATAGATAGATGATAGATGATAGATGATAGATGATAGATGATAGATGATAGATGATAGATGATAGATAGATAGATGATAGAGATAGATAGATAGATAGATGATAGATGATAGATAGATAGATGATAGATGATAGATGATAGATGATAGATGATAGATGATAGATGATAGATAGATGATAGATGATAGATGATAGATGATAGATGATAGATGATAGATGATAGATAGATAGATAGATAGATAGATAGATAGAGAGATAGATGATAGAGAGAGAGGAGAGAAATGATAGATATATCTATCTATAGATAGATGATTGATAGATAGATATAGATAGATGATAGATAGAGAGATGATAGCTAGATAGAAATACAGATAGGTAGATGATACCAGGTATAAGATATAAATAGATAGATAGACAGGCAGACAGACCGACAGACATAGGTACACACACACACACGGAAATATTTAAAGAATTGTAATCTTTACTATGAAAACAAAAAGTTTACCCACAGCAGAAGATTCAAAGAAAGGGACTCACCAAAGTGTCCAGTCATGGCCACAGTATGGTTGAACATTCCCCAAGTAGAATCCAAGGGACTGAGTAACTTCCAACAAGTTGGTGAAGTCCAGGCTAATGCTATTGAAAAGCACGGAGGTCATGATGATTTCATCAATGGCCCAAACATCTTCGCCTTGAGAAGAATGGTATGGTTGCCACCATCGGAACTGAATGCCGAACTGTCTTGCGTCTTCGGGCAATTCCACCGAAATTATCCTTTAAAAAAAGAAAGAAATGGATTTATGGAAATTGCCTAGTTACAGAAATCGCTAAGATGATTCTAACGCTTCGTACTATAAGCAGTCCTCAACTTACGACGGCAACCCAACCCGAAATTTCTTTGGCTAAGTCATACATTTGTTAAGTGAGTTTTGCCCCGTTTTACCACCCTTCTTGACACGGTTGCTAAGTGAATCACTGGGGTTGTTGAATTAGTCAAATCGTTAAGTGAATCAGGGTTCTACTCTACTATTGTATTGTATTGTATTGTATTGTATTGTATTGTATTGTATTGTATTCTATTCTATTCTATTCTATTCTATTCTATTCTATTCTTCTATGTACAGATTTTCTTACATCTTCATCATTCTCTGCTAGGGATTTTTGACAATGTCGAGTCCTTGCCCCACACCCTGAAGACAGACTCAACTGTCAATCAAGTTGGATTTTGTCAACAGAATGAAAGCAAGCACCATCCTGTTCTTATTTGGGACAAAAACTGTATTGGCGGGAGCCTCTATTTTCCTTTTTTGTGTGTGCCAGTTTTGTACCAAAGTGTGCTGGCAGAGAGCACAAAGCACATATTTTATGCCTTGATTAAGCAATTTTCTTTTATATGTGTTTCACCGTGGCAGGAATTGGAATGAAGCTCCATTCTCAGTCTGGCGGGGAGTGGAACGGTACCCAACACGAATCTCCAACCAGAAACATTAATTCTAGTGAGGAAGGGGACAGTCAACAGTCTTCTGCTGCACGGTTGGTGAGCCAGGACCACCAGAACTCCCCTGGCAGCTGTGACAACACAACCTAGATTTGATGAAGTGTGAAGAAAATTAAGAATAATATTGAATTTCCAGGCGCAATTACGGAACACAGCCATGGGGATGATACATTAATTGCCATGGCAATGGCATCTTTGAGAATGTTCCATAAATCAATAACAGCAGATGCCCGCCTGAAACATGCAGAGGCAAAGGCTGAGGCATAACAACATGAGGGATGTTTATCCCCATCAATGTATAATAAAACATTGGCAAAGGAACTTTAAATATCCTACCAACCTTGTCTTTCTACCTCCCTCCCTCAAATAAAAGTCTGTAAATCAAGTAGGAAGGGGACTAGTACAAAATAAATTCATACATTAACTCTGACATCTTTCCTTTTTTTATACATATTTTTATTTCCATTTTCATAACATACAATCACATGTATACTATACGTAGCCAGTATCATATAGTATTAAATAATGATTACATCAGTTCCTCTTGTCCTCAACGCCCCAAAAAGATTAACACCCATTATTAGCTCTTCTACTCTCCATACACCTCTTTCTTCTACCTCTCTCTTACTTCCTATCTTCCCTCCATCTTCCTTTCCTACTCTACTTCCCCTTCCTTTCTCCTTCTCCTCTCTCTACATTCCACTCCTCCTTATCCTCATCCTCCTCATCTTCCCCCCTTACCCTCTCTCCTATCCCTCTCTTCCCACCTTTCTTCTCCCTTCTGCTTCCCACTCTTCCTCTCATTGGTGTATTTCCGCTTCCATACTACTCTACTTCCCCTTCCTTTCTCCTTCTACTCTCTCCCCTTACCACTCCTCCTTGTACACCTCATCTTCCCCCTTGACCCTCTCTCCTGTCCCTCTCTTCCTATCTTCTTCTCTCCTCTACTTCCGACTCTTCTACATCCTGTCTTCCCTCCATCATTTTCTACTGGGACATCTTTCCCTTGTTGGGTCTGACAATAACCACAGTATGGGTTGTTATTCTTTGTGCTGCCACAACTTTGCATCTTTGCTTGTGAAGGAGGAACACACACGCACACCTTAAAAGGCGCTTTTTATGCCGCCTTTGTGAACTTCGGTGGGTGTGTCTCAAGAGCAACGTGTGATATCACGTTTATTACTGAGGGAGGATGTGTTAATTGATTAGCGAGAGGATCAAATGGTGAAACTGAAGGAGTAATTTTGAGAGACAGCGTGCGGAAGAGGGGGAGAAAAATATTGCAGGCAATTCAGTGGATCTGGGGGAACTAGTGGGTGGTGTGGTTTGCTAACATGTTGTGAGTCAAGTTCAGCCATGAAAAACAAAGATCATTTCTAACATCCCACACTTCATTATCCATCCAAAACGAGGAATGGAGAGGAAGAAAGTAATTTATCCTCTCCCCCCCAAAAAAGAATGAAAAATCTAAGACAGGAGTTTCACAAGACTTTGAATTCATTGTTAAATATACATTCCCTTTCACAATTCACCTCCCCATCCAGGTGTGTAGGAAAATATTATATTTAGGTGGGGGGAAAACTGTGAGAGTTTTACATTTGAAACGCACATAACAGAATAAGCAAATAACAGAATAATAGGGTTGAAAGGGACTTCTCTAATCCCTTGCTCAAGCAGTAGACCCTAGAACATTCTGGACAATGGCTGTCCAGTCTTCCCTTGAGAACCTCCAGCGATCCAGCACCCACAACTTCTGGAGGCAAACAATTCCACTGATGAATTGTTCTCACTGTCAGGAAATTACTCCTTAGTTCTCGGTTGCTTCTCTCTTTAATGATCTTCTACCCATTACTTCTTGTCCTGCCTGAGGTGCTTTTGAGAATAAGTTGACCTCCTCTTCTCTGTGGCAGCCTCTCAAATACTGAACGACAGCTCTCATATCACCTCCTTCTCTTCTCTTCTCTTCTCTTCTCTTCTCTTCCTCCTTCTCCTTCCCCTCCTCCTTCCCCTTCCCCTTCTCCATCCCCTTCTCCTTCCCCTTCCCCTTCTCCATCCCCTTCTCCTTCCTCTTCTCCATCCCCTTCTCCTTCCCCTTCTCCTTCCCCTTCTCCATCCCCTTCTCCTTCCCTTTCCCCTTCCCCTTCTCCTTCCCCTTCCTCTTCTCCTTCCCCTTCTCCACCCCCTTCCCCTTCCCCTTCTCCATCCCTTTCTTCTCCTCCTTCTCCTTCCCTTTCCCCTTCTCCTTCCCCTTCTCCATCCCCTTCTTCTCCTCCTTCTCCTTCTCCTTCCCCTTCTCCTTTCCCCTCTCCTTCTCCTTCCCCTTCCCCTTCTCCATCCCCTTCTCCATCCCCTTCTCCTTTCCCTTCCCCTTCTCCTTCTCCATCCCCTTCTCCTTCTCCTTCCCCTTCTCCTTCCCCTTCCCCTTCTCCATCCCCTTCTCCATCCCCTTCTTCTCCTCCTTCTCCTTCCCCTTCTCCTTTCCCCTCTCCTTCTCCTTCCCCTTCCCCTTCTCCATCCCCTTCTCCTTTCCCTTCCCCTTCTCCTTCTCCATCCCCTTCTCCTTCTCCTTCCCCTTCTCCTTCCCCTTCTCCTTTTCCTTCCCCTTCTCCTTCTCCATCCCCTTCTCCTTCTCCTTCCCCTTCTCTTCATTAGACTGGACATGCCTACGTCCCTCAATCATTCATCAGTGGGTTTACTCCACCATTTTCTTCTTTTTCTATCTTCAAAACAGTGGTAGGTTCCTACCGGTTCAAACTTCTTTTGCCGAACTGGTAGTGGTTTGGCGGCCTGGGTCCCTGGAAATGGGGGCGACCTGGGCCTGCCGTGCCCCTGAACCTGTTCCCGGGCTCCGCCACCATGTTGTTTTTGAGTTCTGCGCATGGGCGGAACAATTTTAATTGAACTGTGCATGCACGCACAGCGCGCATCAAGTGCACATGCACGCAAAGGGCACCCATGAGGAAACCGGCAGTAGCGCCTGCCGGAACCCACCCCTGCTTTTCTGCTCCAGAGAATGTGGCCGTGGGTCTTAGCAATAGCAATAGCAGTTAGACTTATATACCGCTTCATAGGGTTTTCAGCCCTCTCTAAGCGGTTTACAGAGTCAGCATATCGCCCCCACAGTCTGGGTCCTCATTTCACCCACCTCGGAAGGATGGAAGGCTGAGTCAACCTTGAGCCGGTGAGATTAGAACCGCTGAACTGCAGATAGCAGTCAGCTGAAGTGGCCTGCAGTACTGCACTCTACCCACTGCGCCACCTCAGCTCTCACAAGTGAATCACAAGTGAAGCAGGGCTCTAATAGTCTCCAGAAAGCACCCCAAGAGACCTGTAGGATGTTTAAGGCTGGATGTTTACTAGACAGAATTTTCCGAGTGTGAAAATCCAGAATAGCCACCAGCTATTCTAGTAAGCTGAACCTAGATCTTCTCAATTCTTCATAAGATCACCCCGCCACATTCCTCACAACATCGCCTCTTGAAAGGATTGTTCTTGGGATAAAGAAACTTCTGCAGAGCCACCGAGGCTTCCCCAAATCCCGAAGCAGACTCCTGGTCCCAACAAAACCCCCTTTTTATTAAGCCAATAAAAAAAGGACAAGGAGTCTGCTTCGGGATGTGAATTCCTCTCATTCTCATCCAGCAAAGTCCCGGAAAACAGTCTTTCAAGGGTGGATTTACAACCACAGACCTTATCAGGCTTGGAGAGCTTCCAAACGCAACGCTGAGCAAGAAAATGCTTGGCAAGGAGTCTCTGAGAATCACGAACAAATCTCCACACTAATTAAGCGAACTAATTGTCTCCTGCAAACTCCACTCCCCATTCGCTCCTCTTTATTCCCTAAGGGAGGGGGCATTCACCGTCCACCTGTGCCTTTACTCCCCAGTCGGCCTTTGTTCCTTAACACCCTTCCTCTGGCAGCTCTGTGCATGCGCACATCGGGAACAGGCTCCAGCTGTTCTTCTGCTCTACTGATCTCCGACTCCGAAGGCAGCTGATAACTGTCGGACGGCCCTGGCCACATCTCTGCCTCCGATGCAGAGCCTTCCCCAGACTCCAGGACTGGCCCATGTTCCTCCCCAACCTCCTCACTGTCTGAGTCTGCCACCAGCTGTGCTAGCTGCTGGTGGGCCACAACAGCCTCAAATATCTTCGTAGAAAGGCAGATACATAAAGGCTGTGGTATGCTGTAAAAAGAATGATAGGAATCTGACCGCGGGCACAGAGGCTATTGAAAAACAATTGCTTCCCAATAGGAATGCTTTCGCATCGTGACGCGTTAAAGCGATGCATTTACCTTGGCTCGTGATAGTTGAGATACGGGTAATGTTCTAGAAGTTTCCATGTAATCCCGTTGTCGTATGAATAGTGTAGCAGAACTCCTTCTCCGGGCTGATCCGGGGCTTTGCAAGTACTCAAGACAGATCTGCTCCCGAGTCGCAGAGTGAACTGGAGGAATCTGGTTTGGCGAAGAGTTTCAATCATTATAAATTGCCGTTTCCACAGCATTCTCTTCCCCAACCTGCCGTTTTATTTTATTGTATTTTTTTTAAAAAAAAAAATCCTGTACATTAAAGCGAAGCTAAAAGTATACAATGCTGATGGCTCCTTCCTGGAGTCGAAATTGTTTATTCAGTCCAGCCAGATAGCATAGCACGGATTGTTTGTTTTTTTTTAATTAAATTTTTATTTCTCATATATACATTCACAATTATAATTGCTTTCTTACCCTCCCATAAACCCATCTTATTTTACAACAATCCTACTTCTTCTTCCTTCCTTCCTTCCCTCCTTCCTTCCCTCCTTTCTTCTCTCCTTCTCTCCTTCCTTCCCTCCCTCCTTCCCCCTTCCCTCCCTCCTTTCTTCTCTCTTTCTCTCCTTCCCTCCTTCCTTCCCTCCTTCCTTCCCTCCTTTCTTCTCTCCTTCTCTCCTTTCCTCCTTCCTTCCTTCGTTCCCCCCTTCCTTCTCTCCTTCATTCCCTCCTTCCTTCCCTCCTTTCCTCTCTCCTTCTCTCTTTCCTTCCCTCCTTCCTTCCCTCCTTTCTTCTCTCCTTCCTTCCCTCCTTCCTTCCCTCCTTGCTTCCCTCCCTCCTTGCTTCCCTCCTTCCTTCCCCCCTTTCTTCTCTTTCTTCTCTCCTTCCTTCCTTCCTCCTCTCCTTTCCCTCCTCTCCTTCCCCTTCCTCTCCTCTACCCTTCCCCTCTCCTTCCCTTTCCTCCCCTCTCTTATTTTATTGTATTTTTTAAAAAAATCCTGTACATTAAAGCGAAGCTAAAAGTATACAATGCTGATGGCTCCTTCCTGGAGTCGAAATTGTTTATTCAGTCCAGCCAGATAGCATAGCACGGATTGTTTTTAAATGCCAATCACTATTGCATTCCATTATTTATTAGGAACCGGAGGGGTGGAGGAGCGATTGAATGGATCTAATCAGCTGCCACAAGCTGTCAAAATAAATACAAGCCCATAAATAATTAACCAGCACTTGGCTCTGACACCCACTTTTTGAGATTTATGTTGCATGTTTACAAACTCAGGCACCGTATAATTACCCCCCAATGTATTGAACACTTAGCCCTGCAAATAAAGTTTTTAAAAAACGCATTCTCGTATCCAGAATTAAATGTAAAAATACAAAACCGTCAAAAAATTCAAGCACTGGATTTTTTCCCCTCTCTCTCTCAGTCAATCAGAAGCTCCCCTTTTAATTGAAGATATAAGGCCGTGATGGGGAAACTTATGGCACGAATGCCAGAGGTGGTATGCAGTGCCCTCTCCGTGGGCAAGGGAGCCATCACCCCAGTTCTGCTCTGCCGCACATGAGTGTGTGCCTCCCACCAGCCAGCGGGACTTCAGGTTTCTGCCACATAGGGATGGGGGGGCTTGTGCGGGGGTGGAAATGGGGGGGCATATGTGCAGCAGGGGTGGGGCACACACATTGCATTTTGGGGGTTTGGGCATGCACCTGAGCATTGGGTACTCGGTCCAGAAAAGGTAAGCCATCACGAATATAAGGGATTACCGTATTTTTCAGACTATAAGACGCACCGGTGTATAAGACACATCAAGATTTCAAAGAGGTAAGTAAGAAAAAAAAAAGATTTTGCAAAAACGCCCCCATTTCTGCCTTGCCCCAGCCCTGCTGAAGTCTTCAGAGGGCTGCTGGGGGCTGAAGGAAGGCAAAAAAGCCTTCGTTTTTGTGAAAAACGGCCCATTTTTTGCAAAAGAGATGCGAGTGCGGGGCTTCAGGAGGCTAAAAATGGCTATATTTGGTGTATAAGATGCACCAACATTTCCACGCTTTTTTAGGGGGGGAAGGTGCATCTTATACTCTGAAAAATACGGTAATTCAGGGGTGAAGCAGGTTCTGGAGAACCAGAAGCGGAAATTTTGAGTAGTTTGGAGAACCAGCAAATCAGTGGTGGATTGCAGGCAGTATGCCCCAGTACGGGTGTACCGGTGCCTGCCGGGAGCACCATGTATCGTTCTGGTATGGTGCTCCAGAGGGCCCGCCCGCCTGCCCAATCCTCCTTACCTGTATTTGAGCTCTTCGGGGTTACCGCGCATGCGCACGGCATGTACAGCGCCTGTGCGATGCTCCGCCAAGCAGCTGGAGCATCCCGGAGGCTCACGAAGGCGCCGCAAGAGATAAGGACGCATGCGCGCGCTGTGTACGTTCATGTGGTGGACCCCGAGCCCCGTTGCACCGTACCGGTTGCAACGGGATCCAGAACCCACCACGGCGGCAAATGCCACCTCTGGCTGGGTCCTAGAGTGGGGTGGGAATGGAGATTTTGCAGCATCCTTCCCCTGCCACGCCCACCAAGCCACACCACGCCCACCAAGCCACGCCCACAGAACCGGTAGTGAAAAAAAATTTGAATTGAATTCCAAGCAATGTACATCCAGAGCCTGCCTTGTTTTGATTCATTCCCATTTACCTCGACTGGGAGCTGTCGAAAAAAGAGGTGACGAGTTGACGTCTCCCATCCTTGTTAAAAACCAAGGCTTTGCCACTCGCCAGGACCCCACAGCCGAAGCTGACTTCGGCACCACGGATCGAGTAGAAATTGTGATAGGAAGAGAGCCTGGAATTGCTGAATGTTTCCGAGATGAAAATCGGAAACGTTTGAGAAGCCATTTCGCACGCGGGGCCGGAAAAACCAGGGTCGCACCTGTTGCAGAAAGAAGCGAAAAAGCCAGGTAAATAGGATCAAGCTTTGAGAGAAATAAGTCACGAGTGTTGTACGAGATGTTAAGAAATGCAAGCCATCAGGCCACGAAATGTTCATACCCACCGATCCCCTCTCTTCGTTTTTTTTTAAATTTTTACTTTTAATTAATTCATTTGTTTGTATTCCACCTTTGTTGTTTTTACAAACAACGCAAAGTGGCAAATGTATCCAGCACACCTTTCTCCTCCTATTTTTTTCCACAAGAACAACAAGCCTGTGAGGTGATTTGGGCTGAGAGAGGGGGGGGGGGATTACCCCAAAATCACCCAGCTGGCTTTCATGGATAAAACAGGACTAGAACTCACAATCTCTTGGTGATTGGGCCAAGGTCCCCCAGCTGCCTTTCATGGCTAAAGTAGGACTAGAACTCACAACCTCTTGGTGATTAGCCCAAGGTCGCCCAGCTGCCTTTCATGGCTAAAGCAGGACTAGAACTCTCAAACTCCTGGTGATTGGCCCAAGGTCCCCCAGTTGGCTTTCATGGCTAAAGCAGGACTAGAACTCTCAAACTCCTGGTGATTGGCCCAAGGTCACCCAGTTGGCTTTCATGGCTAAAGAAGGACTAGAACTCATGGCCTCCTGCTTTCTAGCCAAGTGTCTTAACCACTAGACCAAATTGACTTTTTCTTTCCAAAGTTATCAAAAAAATGAAGTTGAGTAGTCTACGACTATAGGATTTTGCTGTTATTATTATTATTGTGGCTGGTCACACAGTCAGCCAGATGTTTAGACTGGATTTAGCATTTTTATCCAGCTGTCAAATCCTTTTCAAGGACCAGGGATGGATAAGACGTGGCTGTTTAATAATATTAAAGGTATATTGTTGCAGCATGTTAGATGTTCCGGATAAAGCTGCTTTTCGCAATTGACCGATGGGGATTTTGTCAATGACAATGATGTTATGGTGGTATTCCAGATGTTTTGCAATGGCACCCAAGGCACTTATTACAATTAGCGCTCATTTTGCTTCCTTTTGCCACAGTGGTTCCACTTCTGTTTGCAAGTGCACAAAATCCCCTCTTTTCTTCTTTAACGGTCACAGACCACCGCTCCTTTGAGAGGTTTTCTTAGGATTTCGTGGAAAGGCATTTCCACAATGCGGTTGAACAATAAATAGAGTAGAGCAGAATAGAATAGAATAGAATAATAAAACATGGAATGAACTGGACTGGACTGGATTAGAATAGAATAATAAAATAGGGAATGGAATGGACTGGACTGGACTGGACTGGAATAGAATAGAATAGAACAGAATAATAAAATATGGAATGGAATGGAGTGGAGTGGAGTGGAGTGGAGTGGAGTAGAGTAGAGTAGAGTAGAGTAGAGTAGAATAGAATAGAATAGAATAGAATAGAATAATAAAATATGGAATGGAATGGAGTGGAGTGGAGGAGTGGAGCGGAGAGGAGCAGAGCAGAGTAGAGTAGAATAGAATAAAACAGAACAAAACAGAACAAAACAGAACAATAAAATACGGAATGGAATGGAATTGAATAGAGTAACAGAGCTGGAAGGGGCCTTGGAGGTCTTCTAGTCCAACCCCCTGCTCAGGCAGGAATCCCTATACCATTTCAGACAAATGGTTGTCCAATCTCTCCTTAAAAACCTCCACTGTTGAAGCATTCACAACTTCTGGAGGCAAGTTGTTCCATTGATTAATTGTTCTAACTGTCAGGAAATTTCTTTTTAGTTGTTAAGTTGTTTCTCTCCTTGATTAGTTTCCACCCATTGCTTCTTGTTCTACCCTCAGGTGCCCTGGAGAATAGCTTGACTCCCTCTTCTTTGTGGCAACCCCTGAGATATTGGAAGGCTGCTATCCTGTCTCCCCTAGTCCTTCTTTTCATCAAACTAGACCTACCCAGTTCCTGCAACCATTGGATTATATATAAATAAATATAAATATGTAAATAAAATAAAGACAATTATGTTTCAAATTAGAATGGTCAAAAGCTAAAAGGGCTGCCACCTTCATGACTTAGAAAAAAAACACAAAGACAGACGCCGGCCAAGGTGTTTATTGTCAGACTTACTTGCAACCGGTCCTCGTGCATTGGCCTCGCCCTGAGCAGAATTTGAGGCAAGATGGACCAATGTAAACTGCAGGGAGAGAAAAAAATAAATAAATGTGCTGAAGTCAAATCCCAGAACTTTGGACGTATTTAAGTGACGGGAATACAAAGTTCATTGCACTGTAACTAGCAAGACTAAAGTATATATGCAGGTTGTCCTTGGCTCGTGACTGTAACTGAGCCTGGAATTAGGGTTGTAATTCCAGCCTTAATTGTGTGCTGGCCGTTACCATATGATTGCACTTGATTTTATACAATACAATAGAATGGAATGGAATGGAATGAGAATGGAATGGAATGGAATCTAATGGAATGGAATCTAATGGAATGGAATAGAATAGAATAAGAATTGAATGGAATAGAATGGAATGGAATAGAATAGAATAAGAATGGAATGAAATAAGAATGGAATGGAAGCTAATGGAATAGAATAGAATGGAATGGAATGGAATAGAATGGAATCTAATGGAATAGAATGGAATGGAATAGAATGGAATGGAATAGAATGGAATCTAATGGAATGGAATGGAATAGAATAGAATGGAATGGAATGGAATAGAATGGAATCTAATGGAATAGAATGGAATGGAATAGAATGGAATGGAATAGAATGGAATCTAATGGAATGGAATGGAATGGAATAGAATAGAATAAGAATGGAATGAAATAAGAATGGAACGGAATGGAATCTAATGGAATAGAGTAGAATAGAATAAGAATGGAATGGAATAGAATGGAATGGAATCTAATGGAATAGAATAGAATGGAATAGAATGGAATAGAATGGAATAGAATGGAATAGAATGGAATAGAATAGAATAAGAATGGAATAGAATAGAATAGAATAGAATAAAGTAGGAGTACAGTATAATAGGAATGCTTCATCCTTTAATGGTCCAGCTGGGATATCATGCACACCCAACCAATGAATTGGATAGGATAGGATAGGATATAATAGAATAGTATAATAGAGTTGGAAGAGACCTTGTAGGTCATCTAGTCTAATCCCCTTACCCAAGCAGTAGGCCCTACACCATTTCTGACAGGTGACAGTCCAGTCTCTTCTTGAAAGCTTCCAGTGATGAAGCTCCCACAACTTTTTATAACTTTTGTTACAGTGGTTCTTAAGTGAATCCATTGTCCAGAACGCTTTTTTTGACCAGAAATCAGAAGTAAATAGCAGTTCATAGGGTGTGTGTGTGTGTGTGTGTGTGTGTGTGTCATTAAGTGAGGTGACGACATCACAAGAGGCTGGTTGCCAAGCAACCAAAATGTGATCCTATGAGCACAGGTGTGGCCATTGAAACTTCAAACCCAGTTGGAAAGGACCTCGGAGGTCTTCTAGTCCAACCCCTGCTTAGGCAGGAAACCCTACACCACTTCAGACAAATGGTTAGCCAACATCTTTTTAAAAACTTCCAGTGTTGGAGCATTCACAACTTCTGGAGGCAACTTCTGTTCCACTGATTTATTGTTCTAACTGTCAGGGAATTTCTCCTCAGTTCTGAGTTGCTTCTCTCCTTGATGAGTTTCCACCCATTGCTTCTTGTCCTGCCCTCAGGTGCTTTGGAGAATAGCTTGACTCCCTCTTCTTTGTGACAACCCCTAGTTAATAGTAGTAGAATAAATAGACTATTATTCTAAGTTCTACTTATCTGCCCAAGACGTTATAAATGGAACACCCGCAATGAAGCAAGTAATTTTATTCCCTGACCTCAACTTGATTCTATTCCCAGCAGGATAATGGCCTGCGAAGAATATTTACAAATTGCAAATGTTTATTAATGTTCCTTCACTCCTGGAAAGTGGTAGCCGCACTTCAAATAATTAATGTCGCCTTGAAACAGGAACACTTCATCCCTGCTTAAATGCAGAAGTGAACGACCTCGTAAGGACCTATTAAGAATTATATTTTCCAAGAGGGATTTTCAGATGAGGAAGGTTCTTTCTTAAAGGAAAGAGGGTTTTCTTTCTTAAAATTACTTTTACAAAAATATAGTTAGAAGATCATCAGGAGCCTGGGAAGACATCCTGAATGGAGTGAGGGGGTTTGATAATAATCGCCTGTCTATTTGCATTTCACACATTCTCATACGTTCATAGCAGGTGAAAAGTGGGGGGGGGGACCCTATAGTTTTCTCTAGTATGGCTACTCTAATACACCTCTGCATCTGTGTTAGGAATATAATCTAACGGTTGGGTTGGCAATATATAAATCATGTAACAATGCTATACCTGTTTCTTTAAATCATACTGTAAAATGTGGTTGGTTGCTGTTTTCCTCAATCGGCCATAAGAGGGAGCCAGAACGACTGTTAGCTCTCTGTTTGTTAGATGCTGGGCTGATCTGATCTGAGTGTTTTGGAAGCTGGCTGTTAGAAAGTACCGTGAGCTATTGTAAGTTTTGCAACTGCTAGCGAACTTTGAGTACTGAACTGATTATATGTTACTGGACTATGTTATTTGGATTATCCCTTAACTGAAAGAAGTTGATGACTGACTGTCTTATCTGTGTATGACTTGGATTGTTTGATGGACTCTGATACCTCTATTTCCACGAAAGTAAAAGCCTATTTAAACTGCAGTGTCTCGGTATGCTGGTTTGTGCGTTCTCCAACACAACTCTCACAATGCTTCTCAGAACGTACTCGCTCTCCCAACGGGGAGCTTACCTAACAATCTGGTAGTATCTCCTGTCAGAATTTTTTTTTTAAATATATTTTTATTGTTTTTACATTTAAAACAGTGCAGTACCGCCAAGTCAGTGACCATACAATCACATTATAAACAAATAATCTCATCCATTAACTATTAGCCTGCTTAGTGCATTATCTATCCTTCTATCCAATCACTTTATTTACAGTTTGTTCCAGTCTTCTCTTATACCAATAATAAAATCTGTTCCAGACTTCAAAATATTCTGATTCCCCTTTATTTTCAAGTTCAAGAGTGAGCCTATCTGCTTCCGCACAGGCCAAAATTTTTCTGATCATATCTAACTCTGATGGTGTATTTTCTTTTTTCTAATGCTGCGCAAAAGTTAATACGCGCCGCAGTTAGTTCATGTATCATTATGCCTAGGAGAAAAATTTGATCTCCCACCATTTGTTCCAACCATGATTGAATCATTTTCCAGTATCTTTTGGCCTCACTGCATGTCCACCACATATGATAAAAAGTGCCTGGTGGTTTTTTTGCACTTCCAACAATTTGGGGCCAAATTTTTAAACATTTTGGAGAGCCGTGCTGTCAGAATTTTCTGATGCATGCCAAGTGGGGCATAGTAAATAACCTCTGATTAATTTCACCTTCAATGCCTTTAACGCGCGGGGGTGGGTGGGTCGGCAGGCACTACTACTGGCGGTTCGCTTGTGTGCTTTATGCATGCTGTGTGCCAGGGGTGGGTTCCTGCCAGTTCTAACCTCTTCTACAGAAGACGTTCCACAAATCTACAGTGCTGTTTAGAACTGGTTCCAGCTCCACCCCCTTGCCCGTCCGCACATCATCAAGATGAAGAGCAAGAGGGGGAATTCTGGGAGTTGAAGTCCACAAGTCTTAAAGCTGTCAAGTTTGAACACCCCTGGGTTTTTTTCCCCTAAAGGGTTAGGGGTGCAAGGGTCTTGTAACTTGACGGCTTTAAGACTTGCACACTTCAATGCCAGAGTTCCTGAGTCAACATGACTGGAGAAGGATTCTGGGAGTTGAAATCCACAAGTCTTAAAGCTGTCAAGTTTGAACACCCCTGGGTTTTTTTTCCTAAAGGGTTAGGGGTGCAAGGCTCTTGTAACTTGACAGCTTTAAGACTTGCGTGCTTAAAAGGCCAGAGTTTCTGAGCCAACATTTTGGTTGCTAAGCAAGAGCGTTGTTAAGTGAGTTTCACCACATTTTACAAGTTGGCCACGCCCACCCAGGTCACATGGCCAGCAAGCCACTCCTACCCGGTCACATGGCTGGCAAGCCACTCCCACAAAGCAGACCACACCTACAGAAGAGGTTCTAAAAATTTTTGAAACCCACCACTGCTGTGCGCGCATGCGCAGTGCAGTTAAAATTGTTCTGCGCTTGTGCGGAACTGAAAAACAAGATGGCGTCGCCTTCAGCTAAAGGTCACACACAGACAAACAGGAGAGTTTTTGTAGTATGTAAATAACACTGGTGGTAATAAATACTACTAACTGCTGTCAATTGCCCACATGTTTCCAAGAACCGATCCAGTTTGTCTCCATCGAATTCGGGTGTCTCTCGTTAAGGCTGCATTTGGAAGGGGAATAGTTATTCTGTTCCACCTGAAACAAAAGAGATGAGATTTCCGGCTTTTAAAGTTTTTGAAAAGTTGATTTTAAAATGGAAAGCCGTTCTGCTTAAACGAAACACAGAAACTCCAGTTTCGTCTACAAACAACATACTGTAAGTTTTGTTTTTCATTACGACTTACGAACATAATTGTGCTTCCCATTTTCCACTCCTGAGTGAGTTTTGCCCTGTTTTACAACCTCCCTTGACACAGTTGTTAAGTGAATCACTGCAGTTGTTCAGCTAGTAACCTGGTTGTTAAGTGAATCACTGCAGTTGTTCAGTTAGTAACCTGGTTGTTAAGTGAATCTGGCTGACTTTTCTTGTCAGGAGGTCGCAAAAGGGGATCGCATGAACCCCAGGGACTCTGCAACCGTCGTAAATATGAGTCAGTTGTCAAGCGTCTGAATTTTGATCACGTGATCGGGAAGAATGCAACAACAGTCGTAAGAATGAACAATGGTCACAAGCCGTTGTAACTTCAAACAGTCACTAAAACGAACAGTTGTAAGTTGAGAACTGCCTGTAGTGACTTAAATTCGGTGATAATGTAGAATAGACATAATGGTATAAATTATTACCTCGGTCATCTCTCAAGCCACAAAATTTATCACTATTGAACAGTCTTATTCCTCCATCTGTTTTAGATCTACCATACTGTTGCTTTCAATTCAGAAATAATTTCTAGAAATACTATATATCATCAGTGCTGAAATCGGAGAGTGTGCTGGAAATTGGAAGAGCATCAGTCTGGTACTCATGCGCACGCCGGGAAAATGATCTGGTTTCCAGCACCCTCATGCGCACCAGCCACTTGGTCTTCCAGATTCTTGCACACATGTGTGCACAACAGGGGTGGGTTCTGGATCCCGTTGCAACCAGTACGGTGCAACGGGGCCAGGCGAACAACACGTGCACGTGTGCAGTGCGCGCATGCGTACCCACTGCCCGTGATGCTCCAGCTGCTCGGCAGAGCATCGCACAGGAGCTGTAGACTATGTGCATGTACGCAAATACCCCGATCTGCTGAAATAGCGGTAAGGAGAGCGGGCAGGCGGGCGGGCCCTCCGGAGCACCGTACCGAAACGGTACCTGTAACCGTACCGGGGAGTACCAGTTGTATCTCACCACTGGTGCATGAAGACCAGCTGGACGATGTGCATGCACGGGCCAGAAACCGGAAGAGCAGTTGCACATGCACGCACCAGGAAGATGATCTTCCAGTTTTCGGTGTGGATATGCGTGCCAGCCACCTGGTTTTCCAGTTTCTGGCAGGCATATATGCACAAAGACCAGCTGGCTGGTTTGCATGCGTGCGCCAGAAACAGGGTCATCTTCCCAGCATGCACATGCCCACCAGGGAGCTGCTGTTCTGGTTTCCAGTGCTCCCGTCCACGTGAAGACCAGCTGGCTGGCATGCTGGAACCTGGAAGAGCAACGGGTGATGGTTGCGTGCCCGGACAGATGGCTCTGCATGCCACTTCTGACACGCATGCCATAGGTTCGCCATCACAGCTAAATATGGTTAAAACTAGGTTTTTTTTCCTTAAAACATAAACCTAGTTTTTATAGATGCTTCCAAAACTAAACATTGTTCTATCAAGTCCATTTTCATAGCTAAAATCTTTGACGATGGAAGGGCCATTTATTAATTTGGGGAGAAAGAGCATTTTTAGAATAGAATTCTTTATTGGCCGTGTGATTGGACACACAAGGAATTTGTCTAAACTCTCAGTGTACATAAAAAGAAAAAAAATACATTCATCAAGAATCATAAGATACAACACTTAGTGATAGTCATAGGTTACTACTAAGGAATCAAATCATACCAGGAAACAAATAAAACAATATAAACCATAGAGATACAAGCAACATGGTTAGAGTCGTAAGTGGGAGGAGATAGGTAATAGGAAGGATAAGAATAATAATAGCAATACAGTCTTAATAAATATTTTTACAGGGTTGTGGGGATTATTTGATTAGCAGAGTGATAGTATTTGGGGGAAAACTGTCCTTGTGTCTAGTTGTCTTGGTGTGCAGTACTCCTAGAACGTCGTTTTTGAGGATAGGAGTTGAAACAATTTACGTCCAGGATGCGAAGGGTCTGTAGCAGGGGTGGGTTTCTCGCCCCGTTCCAACCGGTTTGGTTGGAACGGGGCCGGCGGCGTCCTCGTGCACGCGCGCGGTGCACGCATGTGTACTAGCGTCTGCGCGACGCTCCAGCTGCTCCTGGAGGATCGCGCAGGCGCTGTATGCATCCTGCGCATGCGTGGAACCGCAGAACGCGTCAAAACCGGGTAAGGACCGCGGGCGGGCGGGCCCTTCGCCGTTCCCGGAAGTTACTTACTTCCGGGTTCGCCAACCAACCGGTTCCCAGGGACCGCCGCGAACCAGTTGAAACCCACCCCTGGTCTGTAGATATTTTCGCAGCCCACTTTTTCACTCATGCAGTGTACAGGTCCTCAATGGAAGGCAGGTTGGTAGCCATTGTTTCTTCTGCAGTTCTAATTATCCATTGAAGTCTGTGTATGTGTTTTTCGTTTATGTACACTGAGAGCATAAGACAAATTCCTTGTGTGTCCAATCACACTTGGCCAATAAAGAATTATATTCTATTCTATTAGCACCACATCACTTATTTAACTGCTTTGGGTTGTCAGAGAGAAGAAATTACAAGAGGTTGTTATCTCCACAGAATTATGAATAATTTAAAAAAAAAATTTCATCATTCTTCGGACAGAGTTATTTGCATCAAAATATTCCCTTACCCGCTGTAGTTTTCGGATGCATAGACTGTGCTGTGGGGAAGATGGGATCCAGCACATGTTTCTGGCAAACATTCAGAGTGAAGTAAGGACCAAGATCGTCCATGGTTGGTAGAGAATTCCAAACTAACACTGCCAACAAAAAAGAAAGACACATCGACAGCAGATTGAGTGCGGTTGAAAAAGACCGTGACCCGTCAAAACCGCGCTCGACTAAGCCACACCCGATTAAACTGCGTCGCTGACGTCATCAACAGGGCGACAACAGCCAGTGCGGAGAAAGAAGGGCGCTTTAAATAGCGCTTTGAAAGCAAGCCAATTCAACTTAAGGTAAGGGTTAGGTTTAGGGTTAGGTTTAGGGTTAGGTTTAGGGTTAGGTTTAGGGTTAGGTTAAGGGTTAGGGTTAGGTTTAGGGTTAGGTTAAGGGTTAGGTTTAGGGTTAGGTTTAGGGTTAGGTTAAGGGTTAGGTTTAGGGTTAGGTTTAGGATTAGGATTAGGTTTAGGAGGGTTAGGTTTAGGTTTAGGGTTTAATTTTAGGTTTAGCGTTTACAGCGTGCTTCTGTCTCCGCGCTGTTGTCGCCCTGTTGATGACGTCAGCTACGTGGTTTAGTCGAGCGCAGTTTAGTCGAGTGCGGTTTTGTGGTGGAACCGAAAAAGACAACGAGTGGAATATTGGAATGGGAGATCGACAGACCAGAAATTATACCTCAGATTCCAGAATATAGAAGAAGAAAAATCTTTCTACTGGGAATAATCAAAGGGAAATATACAAAGAAAATTAAGTACATATTAACACATCTGCTAACTGCAGCTAGAATAGCATTTGCCCAATGCTGGAAACAAAATAATACCCCCCCTCGGATGAATTAGTGATTAAAAAAAACTTTGGATTGTGCAGAGATGGACAAATTAACACTGAAATTAAAAGATAAAGAAGAATTGAAATATTATGAAATTTGGAACAATTGGTACAAAGGGCTGCAAAACAGGAATAAAATTAATTAAGCCAAAAAAACAATATATAAATATATATATATAGAACTGTGTATAAAGTGTGTAAATATAGAAGAGAAATATTATATACATGTACAGGTATGATGACATAACAATGTTGATGTAATGACTGTAAGGTGTTGTAGAAGGGAAAAAATAAAAAAAAAACTGCTATACAAGAAGAAGAAAAGGGAGAAAATTTGGAAGAAGTAATGATAGATAGAAATGCTGGCAGAAGCATTGGTGATAACCAAAGGGAAGATGATGGAAGGAACGGATGAGGAGTTTCGAGCCTTTACAAGATATGCAATGAAATATAAGTTGCTAAGAGATGTCCATACAAGATTTACTAAAAAAGCAATTAGAATACAAATACCACAAATGGCAAAGAGATAAATGATATTACTACTATTGGATGGATACAGGATGATGTAATGAAATGTTATAATAAAATTTAATTTGAATTTATTTAGTGTTAGAATACTTTGCATAAAATAAAATAAATGATTAACAATGATAATATTGTATACATATATATTAGATTGATAATATGAGATTTTATATAATTTGTAAGCGAGGACTAGGGAGAGGAAGCACAGAAGTTTTGTAACCAAAGATAAACAATTTTATAAAACATGGGACTTATCAATGGTTAGACAAAGAATTTTATAAAGATGTATTATACTACTGGATGGATTTAGGATGATGTAATGAAATGCCATAATATAAATTTACTCAAAATTTAGAATATCTCACATAAAATGAAGTAATGATAGTTATAGTCAAATAAATGTTTAATAATGATAATAATTGTATACATATAGAGCCGAGGTGGCGCAGTGGTTAGGATGCAGTACTGCAGGCCACTTCAGCTGACTGTTATCTGCAGTTCAGCGGTTCTAATCTCACTGGCTCAAGGTTGACTCAGCCTTACATCCTTCCGAGGTGGGTAAAATGAGGACCCAGACTGTTGTTGGGGGCAATATGCTGACTCTGTAAACGGCTTAGAGAGGGCTGAAAGCCCTATGAAGCGGTAGATAAGTCTAACTGCTATTGCTATATATATCAGATTGATAATATTCTATATAAATTGTAAGTGAAGACTAGGGTGGGAATGTACAAAAGTTTTGCAACCAATCAACACACTGTACGAAACTGGAAGATGGTTTTATGTTTTATGTTTGTCTGTACTTGTTTGTTTAAAAATAAAAGAAATGTTTTTTTTTTAAAAGGAAAGACACAAAAGAGAACAATCTGATATCTTATCAGGACTAAATTGCAATAAATTGATATGTGCACTAAGAATGCATAAAAGCCTTATGATCACGGCTTATTAAATAATTGATCTGAAATATAAAATGCCTGGGAGCGCTGAAAAACTGAACGATCAAGATGAACTGTGATGCACCAAAACACGGGATGGTTACCCACGTCAGAAAGTGTTTGGCTGATGGGTAAGTTGACAATGCCTCTCTAAGCCTTACTTATGCTGCAGGCACAATTGATTAAATTCTACTCAACACTGAGTATCACTGGCCCTGATGAGAAACCAGACTAAGAGAAATTGAGAGGAAAGTTTGGGGTGATTCTGCCAACAATAAGTTCCTCAGGAGGATTTTGTGTCGGGGGTTAGAAAGGGCTAAATGCTTGGATTAAACTGTTTAAGAGAGGTCTCTGAGCTTGGCTGTTTTCTTGGGAATGTTTCAGTGCCAAACTAGGTAACATCATCAGTGCTAGCAGGGAAATGGGATTTGTGGAAAGGAAGAGGAGGGAGAGGAGGATAACTTTGGGGTCCTTGATGCTCTCTGAGCTTGGTGGTTTTCTTGCAGACGTTTCATTACCCAACTAGGTAACATCATCAGTGCTGGAAGGGAATAGGATTTGTGGAAAGGAGGAGGAGGAGTTGATGCCCTCTGAGCTTGGTGGTTTTCTTGCAGATGTTTCATTACCAAACTAGGTAACACCATCCATGCTGGAAGGGAATAGGATTTGTGGAAAGGAAGAGGAGGAAGAGGAGGAGGAAGAGGAGGAGGAGGAGGAGGAGGAGGAGGAGGAGGAGGAGGAGGAGGAGGAGGAGGAGGAGGAGATGATGATGGTGGAGGAGGAGGAGTGTGGGGTCCTTGATGCTCTCTGAGGCTTGGTGGTTTTCTTGCAGATGTTTTGTTACCAAATTAGGTAACATCATCAGTGCTAACAAGGAATGGGATTTGTGGAAAGGAGCAGGAGGAGGAGGAGGAGAATTGTGTGGTCCTTGATGCCCTCTGAGCTTGGTGGTTTTCTTGCAGACGTTTCATTACCAAACTAGGTAACATCATCAGTGCTGGAAGGGAATAGGATTTATGGGAAGGAGGAGGAGGAGGAGTGTGGGGTCCTTGATGCCCTCTGAGCTTGGTGGTTTTCTTGCAGACGTTACAATACCAAACTAGGTAACATCATCAGTGCTAGAGGCAGTGGAGTGTGTGGAGTAGAGGAAAAAGAGACCTCCTTCTGAGGTCAGTGAAATGAGGACCCAGATTGTTGGGGGCAATTCGCTGACTCCGTAAACCGCTTAGAGAGGGCTGTAAAGCACGGTGAACTGATATATAAGTTTAAGAGCTGTTGATATCTAAGCTGTGGTGGCACAGTGGTCAGAATGCAGTAGTACAGGCAAACTCTGCCCACAGCCAGGAGTTTGATCCTGACTGGCTCAAGGTTGACGCAGTGTTGTGGCCTGCTGGTGGCCTGTGGAGCTGGCAGGAGAGTCGGACAGTGAAGGGGTTGGGGAAGAACATGGGCCAGTCCTGGAGGAAGGCTTGGACAAGAGCTCTGTGTCGGAGGCAGAGAGGGGGCCAAGGCCATCTGGTAGTTATGTGCTGCCTCCGGAGTCTGACATCAGTGAGGCAGAAGAACAATGGGAGCCTGTTCCCAGCGTGCGTGTGCGCAGAGCTGCCAGAAGGCAAGAACAATTGAGAAAACAGGGTCGACTGGGGAGTAAAGCTTGGAGATGATTGGCCCCTCCCATAAAACATAAAAGAGGAGCGCATGGGACGTGAGCTTTTGCAGGAAGCAATTAGTTCATTCTGGTCGGTTCAAGCTTTGAAAAGTTCTGTTTGACTCTGTGCTAAGTTCGGCCTTGCTCCGCATTTGGCAATTAGGTCTCGAGCAGCATTCCCAGGGAGATAAAGGTGGGTGTTTATCAACATTCCCCTGAAAGACGGTGGCAACTCGAGCAGACGTCTGTCGGAATCTTCACAGACTGTTTGCGAAGCCTTGCGGGCTGTGAATGGCCATAATTCACAGCCCTATAAATAAAAGAGGGTTTGGGGTAGAGGTGGGTTCCTACCAGTCCGCACCTATTCGGTAGAACCGGTTCGTCAAATCTACCGAACCGGTTAGAAGAGGTTCCACCAGTGGACCCGGAAAGCAGGCCACACCTACAGAAGAAGTTCCAAGATTTTTTGAAACCCACCACTGGTCCTTGGATATGATTATTCTACACTATCATGCTCCTATTTATAAAACTCAGTGCCTCTGTGAAAGGTAAGGATGACTACTGCGTTTGTGGGGCAATCAGAACATTGTGTGTGTTGAAGTTGTTTTAACGCAAACCAAAGATGCCTTTTAAAAAACATTTTTACATCCTATTCTTATGCATGCCAGTGCTGTGTGTGAGGTAATTTAAGGGGGTTCTGGCAAGTGTCGTCGGTATCTTCATATCCGGTCACATGGGTGGCAAGCCACTCCCACAAAGGAGGCCACACCTACAGAGTAGGTTCGAACAATTTTTGAAACCCACCACTGGTTTGGAGGGGACTAAGATTGTGATTTATGCTTTCTCAGGAAGCCTAGGTCAAAACACTCAGCCTTCCATCCTTCCGAAGTTGGCAAAATGAGGACTTCAATTGCGAGGGGAAAATATGCTGACTCTGTAAACCGCTTAGAGAGAGCTGTAAAGCACTGTGAAGCGATATATAAGTCTAAGCGCTCTTGCTATTGCTACATACATGCTTGCAAAGGAAGTTGATGCTGTCTTTAGCCCCTGCACAATTCCTGCCATGAGGGATTTGGTGGGAGACCTTCAGTTGATTAACTCCTTTTTTTTCTTTTTTGACTCAGAACAACGCCTACCCCTGAATTTTTAAGAAAACTTTGCCGCCCCTCATTATGAAAAATGCAACGAACACCCCAACGGATGAAGCATGAGCCTCATTATACTCTGGGAGCTGTCAAGTAATTGGGGAAGCATTAACAGAAATTTACTCGCTTGAAAAATGTGCGCGTAGCCTAACGTAGGCGGCGCAATTTAATTCGAACGCCCCCCCCCCCGTTTAAAATTCCGCCGATGATGCATTAAAGCAAATTAATAATTCATTAGCTTGACACCAAATAAGCCGACGATGGCTTACCCATCTCAGAATCATTTATCTGGATAGGGCTTCTCTTGAAGAATGCCCTTTTTTGTGCCGTTATTCCGCGCCCGGTATTTTAAATTTGCATTAAATAGCTTTAGGAGGCTTCACTGATTCCATCTGAGGTAAAAAATTTACACCTCGAGGACGGCACTCACTTCGTATATTTATGCCAGGCTTCCTACGTTCTTAGGGTCACGAAATGACGGTGCTATTGAAAATAAACGCTTTAAATGGCTAGAGGAACCTGCGCTGCCAGATTGTTTTTGAAATTCAGATGAGATTGGCACGAGAGTTAGCAGCTCGTAAAAAAGAAAAAAAAAGTGGGTTTGGGGGGGGGGAACAAAAAAACGAAAATAAAATGACGTTTCAAAAGAGATCAAAGGCTCCGTGAGGAAAGCTTCGCGATCAAGCAGAAAATTATGCTGATCCATGTATCTTAAAAGAGAGTTTCATTTTTTTTTTAAAAAAGTATTATTCATATTACAGCTTCGATTCAGCGCCGCTGACTAAAAATGGAAACACTTTTAGGTCCCCCATCCTGAGGTGATATCGAGCTCAGCACCAGCAGAAGAAATAAATATCTATAGGAAGAAGGCCCGCATTTGCATATAAATCTACAGCAGGCTCAAAAGACTCACAACAATGTGTGGCAGGAAGGATGAAAAAGGGGATTTTTATTTTATTTTTAACCAGCCTGCTTTATCTCAAAGAATTTTGAATCGCGGTTTCTAGGCGAGGTAGCTTCTTGGAATCTCCTATCCCTGGAAAAACCTGATGGGGGAAGCTACGCTTTCTATTTTTTAACCATTTCTTTCCCCTAGCTTTCTATTTGTTTGTTTGTTTATTAAGTGCAGAAGGCCCATGTTAATCCTGCTATCTCTGCCATCTTCACCTCTGTCATAGTAAGCAGGAGATACTATTCCCATGCCTGGAGCAGTGGTGGGATTCAGCCAGTTCGCACCACTTCGGGAGAACCGGTTGTTAACTTTCGGAGCAGTTTGGTGAACTGGTTGTTGGAAGAAATCATTAGGACAGAGAACCGGTTGTTAAATTATTTGAATCCCACCACTGGCCTGGAGGCTCAGCGGGCTGAGATGGTCAGCCAGTTCCAGGCCGTGATGCAGTCCCACTGGAACGAGGCCCTCCGGCTCTTTGCCACCAGCAACGCTTCCTCCAGCCTTTGCCCAAAGCACCTCACCAGGAGGCCGAAGCAGACCCCAAGTCACAATTTCTGCCCACCTCTGTCCCCCACAAAAAGACTCTGAAGGGGGAGACTCTCTGCAGCAAAACAAGCGTTCATTGCACGTATCCAGCCCAGGGGCCGTAATTTGAGGACCCCTGATTTAGTGCAATACAAAAAATGCAAATAATTTTTCTGCGGACCACCAAAATATTTTCTCATGGACCACCAGTGGTCAATAGACACCAGTTGGTGACCGCTGGTATAGACTAACAAATAGGACAGAAACTCCTACGTGTGCAAGGACTCGTTTTAAAATCCAGGCACCCAGAACAGTTTACTAGTGTAACACGCACACTGTCTCTTCCCTAATTCTTCAGACAGTGAGGACTATACAGGTAGCCCTCGACCTACGACCACAATTGAGCCGAACATTCATGCTGCTAAGTGAGACATTGGTTAAGTGAGTTTTGCCCCATTTTTCGACCTTTCTTGCCACCGTTTTTGTGTGAATCCCTGCCATTGTTACCGTATTTTTCGGAGTATAAGACACACCGGAATATAAGACGCACCACGATTTTGAAGAGGCAAAAAAAGTTTTTGCACTCAGCAGACCTCCCCAAAAACGGCCTGTTTTTTTGCAAAAACGGGTCCGGGGTGTTTTTTTTTCCCAAAAAAAAGGGCATGCATAGCCTTTAGGAGGCTTGTAGAGTGCGATTTCGGGTGGGGTGGGGCCAAAAATGAGCAAAAAAAAAGGCCCACTTTTTGCTCATTTCTGCCCTCCCCAGCCCCCAGGAGCACTCTGGAAGCCTCCTAAAGGCTATGCATGGCCATTTTGGTGAAAGGGGGGGGGGTTTCAGGAGGCAAAAAATGCTGTATTCAGTGTATAAGACGCACCCAGATTTTCAGCCTCTTTTTTTTAAGGGAAAAAGGTGCGTCTTATACTCCGGAAAATACGGTAAGTTAGTAACCCAGTTGTTAAGTGAATCTGGCTTCCCCATTGACTTGGCTCTTTGTCAGAAGGACCCCGGGATGCTGCAACCGTCATAAATGTGAGCCAGTTGCCAAGCGACTGAATTTCGACCACGTGACCATGAGGATGCTATAACAGCTGTAACTGTGAAAAAAAACGGTCGTAAGTCACTTTTTCCCCCCAGTGCCCTTGTAACTTCAAATAGTCATTGAATGAACTGTTGTAAGTTGCAAGGCAGCCTGCACAAATTAAAGAATGAATTGTATTTTGCAATGCCACCTGGGCTCGTTTTACCTGTTGCCTGGTTGATGGGTTCCGCATCCCAAGTTAATGGAAAACTGGATCATATGCGTAACAGTGGAAGGCAGGACTGGCAGGACATGGAAGTAATCAACAGCCCAGATATTTCGGTTACGCCCTTGGTGATTCTTCTGCTTGAGGCAGAATTTGGTTGCCGGGGTCTGAAGTTCTGGACCGATGACCACTGAGACCAAAGAGGGATTCTTAGACAGAAACAACGAAGAGCAGACAATTGTGGTTAATTTTGAACACTTTGCCGTCTGTAGAACAAAAGAATGATAAATGCAGCATATGCAGAATAATTGAATTGGAAGGGATCTTGGAGGTCTTCTGGTCCAACCCCCTGCTCAAGGAGGAGCTCCTCAAACCCCCCATAACTTTAACCTTAAACTGTCTACTGTTGACCTCACCCCATTCCTAAGAGGTCGGTAAAGGGGGCATGCATAAGCGCACCAGCGTGCCTAAAGTCCCTGCCCCCATTTCTTTGTACCCATTTCCTGTGTCCCTTATTCATGTTTATTCTTATTCCTGTTATCTTGTACATGAGTGACAAACAAACAAACTAACTAACTAACAAATAAATAAACTATAAATAAATAAATAAACTAATTAACTAACTAACTAAATAAATAAATCTATACTATTTGTAACAAATGGTTGTCCAGCTTCTTCTTAAAGGCCTTCACTGCTGGAGCCTCCATATCATTCCGCTGATAGATTGTTCTCACAGTTAGGAAATTTCTCCTTAGTTTTAGGTTGCTTCTCTCCTTGATTAGTTTCCATCTCCTCCTCCTCCTCCTCCACCTCCTCCTCCTCCTCCTCCTCCTCCTCCTCCTCCTCCTCCTCCTCCTCCCTCCCTCCTTCTCCTCCCCCCTTCCACATTTTTCCAGCCTATGTGCTCCTAACCCTTGTTGATCCATTTTCTTTTGTGGACGTTTAAGAATCAACATATATAGGAACGTTCATATACTAAGTATATAAACGTATATATGCTTATGTATACCTGTATGCACTTAGTTTTATAGTATAAATATATAAAAATTTCTAAGTATGTTGGGTATTTGTGTTTTTTGGGAGGGAGAGCGGGATGAAAGGCCTGCAAGAAATCTGGAGCTTCAGTTTTATTTAAATGTGTAAGGGTTTTTTTAAAAAATTCTCATAAGAAGATAACCCTGGTTTATCCCACTCCGGTGTTAAATTATAGCTCCCAAAAGCATAGAGACATAGAATCCTCTGTTCAGATTTAGTTTCTTCAAACCCTAAGACCCGCAGTTTAAATGCAGCTCCTTTAAACCCTAAGACCATCAGTTTAAATGTAGTTCCTTCAAACCCTAAAATCCTCAGTTTAAATTTAGCTCCTTCAAACCCTAAGATTCTCAGTTTAAATGTAGCTCTTTCAAACTCTAAGACCCTCGGTTTAAATGTAGTTCCTTGAAACCCTAAGATGCTCAGTTTAAATGTAGCTCCTTCAAACCCTAAGATCCTCCGTTTAAATTTAGCTCTTTCAAACCCTAAGAGTTTAAATTTAGCTCCTTCAAACCCTAAGAACCTTAGTTTAATTGTAGCTCTTTGAAACCCTAAGACCCTCAGTTTAAATGTAGTTCCTTGAAACCCTAGGACCCTCAGTTTAAATGTAGTTCCTTGAAATCCTAAGACCCTCAGTTTAAATTTAGCTCCTTCAAACCCTAAGACCCTCAGTTTAATTGTAGCTCTTTCAAACCCTAAGACCCCCAGTTTAAATGTAGCTCCTTGAAACCCTAAGACCCTCAGTTTAAATTTAGCTCCTTAAAACCCTAAGACTCTCAGTTTAAATGTAGCTCTTTCAAACTCTAAGACCCTCGGTTTAAATGTAGTTCCTTGAAACCCTAAGACCCTCAGTTTAAATTTAGCTCCTTAAAACCCTAAGACTCTCAGTTTAAATGTAGCTCTTTCAAACTCTAAGACCCTTGGTTTAAATGTAGCTCCTTGAAACCCTAAGACCCTCAGTTTAAATGTAGTACCTTGAAACCCTAAGACCATCCGTTTAACTTTAGTTCCTTCAAACCCTAAGAGTTTAAATTTAGCTCCTTGAAACCCTAAGATCCTCAGTTTAAATTTAGCTCCTTCAAACCCTAAGACCCTCAGTTTAAATGTAGTTCCTTGAAACCCCAAGACCCTCAGTTTAAATTTAGCTCCTTAAAACCCTAAGACTCTCAGTTTAAACGTAGCTCTTTCAAACTCTAAGACCCTTGGTTTAAATGTAGCTCTTTCAAACCCTAAGAGTTTAAATTTAGCTCCTTCAAACCATAAGACCCTCAGTTTAATTGTAGCTCTTTCAAACCCTAAGAGTTTAAATTTAGCTCCTTCAAACCATAAGACCCTCAGTTTAATTGTAGCTCCTTGAAACCCTAAGACCCTCAGTTTAAATGTAGTTCCTTGAAACCCTAAGACCCTCAGTTTAAATTTAGCTCCTTAAAACCCTAAGACTCTCAGTTTAAATGTAGTTCCTTCAAGCTCCAGGATCCCCAATTTAAATTTAAATATAATTTATTTAATTAAATTTAAATTCAATTCCTTCAAATTCACACCCTCAGATGCTAAATTTTCCTTTCACGAATGGTTCAGAATTTTTTCTGCATCCCATCCTCAACCTTTAAACGCGACCCACAGTGTCCAAAAAGAGTTTCAGAAAGTGGTGTTAGCAGATATTCTTCTTCCTTTACAGCTCGGAATCAGGCCACTGTAATCAATTTAATGCTCTTTTCAGGATACATGTTGAATACCTACCCTGTGGGAAGCATAGGTCATTACATCAAGAGGTATGTGATCTTTCCTTCCTTCAATTTTTGCATATAATAGGACATCGTTTTCATGAGCTTCTCCACTGCCGCAGCTTCCCCCTGAAACAAGATGCAAGATGCATTAACTTTCTTCCTATTTTAATAGTGACAATGACTGTTTTCGGTTTATTAAGGCAACGTGGGCCAATACAGGGGAAATAATTCTGAATATTCATCTTTCTTTCATTCTAATACAAGTGGAACAATAATATGCATAATACAACGGCCTATACGTATAGTAGGTTTCTTACCAATTTCCCCGGTGTTAAAAATGACCTTCCCCCCCATCCCCCAACCATTCTTTACCTTAAGGCAGGGGTGTAAAACCCAAGACCTGTGGGGCCAGTTCCAGCCCATGGGGTGCTTAGATCTGGCCTCCGTGGCCGCCCTGGAAACAGTGAAGGACCGGCCCACGGTGCCTCTGCCAGCAAAAACGGAGCTCTGTTTTCTTCTGAGCTCCGTTTCGTTGGCAGAGGGTTGCAGGAGGCTGTCGCGGCTGAAAACGGAGCTAGTGAGGGCCATGGGCAGCCCTCCCGAGATCCGCTTTCGCTGGCAAAGGATTGCAGGAGGCTGTCGCGGCTGAAAACAGAGCTAGTGAGGGCCATGGGCAGCCCTCCCGGGATCCGTTTTCTCTGGCAAAGGATTGCAGGAGGCTGTCGCAACTGAAAACGGAGCTAGTGAGGGCCATGGGCAGCCCTCCCGGGATCCGTTTTCGTTGGCAGAGGGTTGCAGGAGGCTGTTGCAGCTGAAAACGGAGCTAGTGAGGGCCATGGGCAGCGCTCCCGAGATCCGTTTTCTCTGGCAAAGGATTGCAGGAGGCTGTCGCAGCCGAAAACGGAGCTAGTGAGGGCCATGGGCAGCCCTCCCGGGATCCGTTTTCGCTGGCAAAGGATTGCAGGAGGCTGTCGCAGCTGAAAACGGAGCTAGTGAGGGCCATGGGCAGCCCTCCTGAGATCCGTTTTCGCTGGCAAAGGGTTGCAGGAGGCTGTCGCAGCTGAAAACGGAGCTTGCGAGCCCGTTTTCGCTGGCAGAGCACTTGGGCCACTACAGGCACCCCCTACACAAGTGATGTTGAACGGGTCACACCTACCCTGGCCACTGCCCAACCCAGCTCCCTGAGGTCAAACACAATCCTGACGTGGCCCTCAATGAAATCGAGTTTGACACCCCTGTTCGTTTAAACTGAAAGACTCTCCTGCTTGAGCACGGCGTTGGATTAAAAGACTTCCAAGGTCCCTTCCAACTCTTATTATTCCATGTTCTCTTTTACTTATTTTCCTTATATCTTAATCAGAATTTCAGTTTTCTGTGCTCTTGAAAGAGATAATGTAAAAATACCTTGTCTGGACATATAGAAATATGGCAGTAAAGGATCAGAACTGATCTAACATTTAATTAAAATAATAACTTAATTATACACAGTATGTAATGATATTTCAATTTTGAACCTTAGCTTAAATTTAGATAATGCAGAACCACGTTGTCTTATAAAAAGCAATAGCAATAGCAATAGCAGTTAGACTTATATACCGCTTCATAGGGCTTTCAGAGTCAGCATATCGCCCCCAACAATCCGGGTCCTCATTTTACCCACCTCGGAAGGATGGAAGGCTGAGTCAACCTTGAGCCGGTGAGATTTGAACAGCCGAACTGCAGAACTGCAGTCAGCTGAAGTAGCCTGCAGTGCTGCACTCTAACCACTGAACCAACTCGGCAAGTTCAAAGACTGACAGTTGACAGATTTATTGAGTCAACCTTTGGATTCTGGTGTGGTCATGTCCTTCCAAGAATTCATTATCACCTATTTGTCACAGTTTTTTTTGAAACATGATATATCCCAAACTCACAAATTCTAATTTTGGAGGATTTAATTCCACAACACATTAACATCTTTAAGAATGAACTTCCTATCAAAAATCTGGTTCACCAAGTAATCATAGATAACTAAGAAAGAACAAGAACAAATTGTGTGCCCTAATGTTCTTTTGATTTATTACTATACCCCTGTGTAGTGTAAGAACAGTTAAATATCAATTGAAGAGTCCCACACTTGCAAATAATTTACTGCTCAATTAAGTTTTTAAATCAGAAGAGACCTACTTGGCATTTTTTAAAACCTGAGACCGTATTTAAAACATTTCAATTCTCTGTTTCAAATTTCTTGGACATTACGCACATTTATTTTGAAATTGCTCTTACATTATCAGTAATAATGGACTGTTGGTTTAATCTTCATAAAAGTGCACAGATTTACAGCAATTGAATTATCAACAGTAGAATTAGACCCGCTAGGACTGTGCAATTTCAGGCTACAGGTTATTCTGACCAAATATTCTCACCAAATCATAAAACAGAGTCTTTGTCCCGACAAAAACCCCTTTTTGTTAAGCTAATGTGAATTCCTCTCATTCACATCCAGTAAAGTCCCGGCAAACAGTCTTTCAAGGGTGAATTTACAACTACAGACCTTATCAGGCTTGGAGAGCTGCCAGGTCGATATCTTCTAAATGTAACACTGTACAAGAAAATACTTGGCAAGGAGTCTCTGAGAGTCACGAACAAATCTTCACACTAATTAAGCGAACTAATGGTCTCCTGCAAACTCCACTCCCCTTTCACTCCTCTTTATTCCCTATGGGAGGGGCCATTCACTGTCCACCTGTGCCTTTACTCCTGAGTCGGCCCTTGTTCCTTAACTGTTCTCTTCTCCTGGCAGCTCTGTGCATGCGCACATCGGGAACAGGCTCCAGCTGTTCTTCTGCCCCACTGAATCTCCGACTCCGAAGACAGCTCATAACTGTTGGACAGCCCTGGCCCCCTCTCTGCCTCCAACGCAGAGCCCTCATCATAGCCTTCCCCAGACTTCAGGTCTGGCCCATGTTTCTCCCCAACTTTCTCACTGTCTGAGTCTGCCGCCAGCTCCGCTGGCCACTGGGGGAAGGATTGCATGATTGAATGTGGCTTAAAAATGGAAATGTTTATGTGTAATTCAGAGGTGGGTTCCTACCAGTTCGCACCTATTCGGTAGAACCGGTTCGTCAAATCTACTGAACCGGTTAGAAGAGGTTCCACCAGTGGACCCGGAAAGCAGGCTACACCTACAGAAGAGCTCCCAAAAATTTTTGAAACCCACCACTGGTCCTTGGATAGGATTATTCTACACTATCATGCTCATATTTATAAAACTCAGTGCCTCTGTGAAAGGTAAGGATGACTACTGCGTTTGTGGTGCAATCAGAACATTGCGTGTGTTGAAGTTGTTTTAACGCAAACCAAAGATGCCTTTTAGAAAACAAGTTTACATCATATTCTTATGCATGCCAGTGCTGTGTGTGAGGTAATTTAAGGTGGTTCTGACAAGTGTCGTCGGCATCTTCATATCCGGTCACATGGGCATCAAGCCACTCCCATCCGGTCACATGGGCAGCAAGCCACTCCCACAAAGGAGGTCACACCCACAGAGTAGGTTCGAACAATTTTTGAAACCCACCACTGGTGTAAT
The DNA here is from genome assembly GCF_051295495.1 of Thamnophis sirtalis. Lineage (NCBI taxonomy): Eukaryota > Metazoa > Chordata > Lepidosauria > Squamata > Natricidae > Thamnophis > Thamnophis sirtalis. The sequence goes on from NW_028261389.1 coordinate 75,224,256, forward strand.
TGTAACAACATCTAACACCATCCATCTTGATAACCTCATTCAATGCATGCTGAGGAGTTCCCCTCCCCCACATAATAGAGATTGATATTCGCATTTTCTCATGGCATGATGCTAATGAAACTAAACTAGTGTAAGATTCGGGATAATGCCAGGGTTCCAAATAGCATCCAAAAGTAAATCAGAGTCCGAGGCAAAAGTTTCCTCAAAGTTCCAAATTATTAAGAGAGCCATGTTTGGCACATCTGGGGAAACCCAAATCTGAAAGCTTCCAGGTTTTCCCCACCCAGTTGAAAGTTCAAGATCTTGCCCCACACACACCCACAAGTCCATCCCATGGTCCAATCTCCCACTGCCATGCATGCAGTTCCACCCATCCAGTTCCGGCCAGGTGTAGAGGTGCAAAGACAAAGGATGACCTTTGTTTTCTAGAAAGAATGTTGTTATGGCTACATAGCATCTAACTCCGTACAATCCCATTTCCCCACAATAGAAAATGCATAGTAGAAAGTGTGGCGGGCCAGAAAGTCCAAAAGAAAAGATGGCTTGCAGGCCTGACAGCTAGTTGAACGCTTGCATTTTAAACTCCAAATAAAACCCATTCTTTTTTTTTTTTAAAGCAACATCTGAATATTCCGCCAACTCATTTTCACACAAGCGAAGTGTTTTCAGTGAGATCATCCAAGCTGTGCTGAACTAACAGCTTTGTCTCGGAGTTCAGGAGGTTGGCGAAAGTGTCTTTCCTGTTTTCCGTCAGGTGTGGCTCTCTGGGATGCACAACAGGCTCCCTTTCCTGCTGCACTCTTGGTCCATCAGACGGTACGGATGGGATTTGACAATTGAGACGGAAGATCAGAGAGTTCCCTTCCAGTAAGAAACGGTGTTTTTGTATCTTGTTGACAGAAAAAAAACAGTTTCACCAGGGAAAACAGATCCGCTCTGTTTCCTTTCTTGCTCTTTCCATTTCGCGTTAATGGACGTAGTGTTGAAAGGATGAGTTTTCCCGTACAGTTTACGCCGATTTGCGGACGTTGCAAAATAATATTCGGGGGAAGGGAAGGTGAAGGAGGAATGTTAGGAAAACCAGCTGCATTGGATTGCAAAATTTAAATTCGTCTGCTGGTCTCAGCCTTAGTTCCAATCATGGAAAGATTAATGAAAAATCAGTAGTGGCATCTCCCAACGATGCTTTTTAAGGAGGCAACTGGACTTTCTTGTTTTTTCTTTTGAAGATGTTTCGCTTCTCATCCAAGAAGCTTCTTCAGCTCTGACAGGATGGTGGGGAATGGAAGGATTTATATTCCTTGCAGACAGCTGGTCCTTTGCATCCTTTTAGAGGGTCCTTGAGGCCACTTGGAGGTTTGTTTGTGTCTTCAGGGTCTGAGTGGTGCAAATGGTTCCTGTAGTCTGCAATTATTTCCCTGTGGAAATCTATTCCTTCTCTCACACCGTTCCGAGGGTCTTCATCCCAAATTGTATAGCTAAAAGTCTCAATCTTCCAGGTCATGGTTGTCCCAAAGGTGCTTTTTCAGGAGGCAAATGGACTTTCTTGTTTTTTTCTTTTGAAGACGTTTCGCTTCTCATCCAAGAAGCTTCTTCAGCTCTGATAGGATAATGAGGAATGGAAGGCTTTATATTCCTTGCAGACAGCTGGTCATTTGCATCCTTTTAGAGGGTCCTTGAAGCACTTGGAGGTTTTATCTGTGTCCTTAAGGTCACCTGAGTGGTGCAAATGGTTCCTGTAGTCTGCAATTATTTCCCTCTGGAAATCCATTCCTACTCCCACACCATTCCAAAGGTCTTCATCCCAAATTGTATAGTTAAATGTAGAGATTCTCAGTCATCCAGGTCATGGTTGCCCCAAAGGTGTTGTTTTTTTCAGGAGGCAACTGGACTTTCTGGTTTTTTTTTTCCTTTTGAAGATGTTTTGTTTCTCAACCAAGAAGCTTCTTCAGCTCTGACTGGATGGTGGGGAACGGAAGGGTTGATATTCCTTGCAGACAGCTGGTCATTTGCATCCTTTTCATCAGAGCCTTCCCCAGACTCCAGGACTGGCCCATGTTCCTTCTCCCAACCTCCTCATTGTCCGAATTTGTTGCCAGATCCACCGGCTGCTGGCGTGCCACAACAGGCCAGTCTTAGCCTACCTGACTTCAAAAGGTTGTTATTATGGGGGATAAAGGATGGACAACGAACTCTGCATGCCACTGTAGGAGTTCCTTTGAGCAGTAGTCTTGAATCTAGGAGAACTCCCAGTTCAGACTGGAGGACTTTGAAGGGGAAAATACATAAAAGATTGATTTGCATAAAATGTAGCTTACAGAAAGGGGATGGAGTGGCCTAGTGGTTAAAATGGTGGATTGTCGACTGGAAGGTTGGCAGTTCGAGACCCAAGGGCCATGTGACGGGTGAGCTCCTTTTCTTGCCTCCGCTTCTGCCCACCTAGCAGTTCGAAAACATGTGAATGCAAGTAGATAGATAGGTACCACTTCGGCGGGAAAGATAACCGTGTTTCAGGTGTCTGGGAGTCATGCTGGTCACATGACCACAGAAATTTCTCCAGGAAGTTTTTTTTTAGACTTATATACCGCTTCATAGGGCTTTCAGCCCTCTCTAAGCGGTTTACAGAGTCAGCATATCGCCCCCACAGTCTGGGTCCTCATTTCACCCACCTCGGAAGGATGGAAGGCTGAGTCAACCTTGAGCCGGTGAGATTAGAACCGCTGAACTGCAGATAACAGTCAGCTGAAGTGGCCTGCAGTACTGCACCCTAACCACTGCACCACCTTGGCTCTTATATCGTGCTGGCTCTTATAGGTGCTGGCTCCCTCAGCTAAGAAATGGAGAGGAGCACTACCTATTAGAGCAGGGCTGTTAAACTCCCGGCTGGCCATGCCCACGGCTGGTTTAGTGAAGGAGAAAAACATCCTGATACGTCACATGATGACATGAGTTTGACCCTGTACTAGAGTCAGAAATGACCGGATGGGGAAAACTTTGACCTCTTTTAGCTTGGAGAAACAAGTGGGATACCAATTCACTTGAACGTACTCTCCTCCACTGTAGGAAAATATGAAATAGTGTGCACATACTGTAAGCAAGAAAGATTAACAGCGCGTACTTACCCATGCTGAAATAAAACCTCAGATTCCCATAACCTGTCATGTCCATGTATGGAGTGCATAGTTTTCTCTCTCCTTCTCTGAGGAACACGGCAGATGAGCCTGATTCCAAGGTCCCACATTCAGTGCCGATGATTGCTCCGGATATCTCCCATCTAAAGACATCGGAGAGGTAAATGTCAGTTCATTTCTGGACTCAGTTCAAACAGACCAGTTTTTTTTTTTACCTTTACAGTCTTAAAAAGCATGAGACGGGATCTGAGGTGGTGTTCAGCCGGTTCTGACCAGTTCTGGCAAACCGGTAGCGGAAATTTTCAGTAGTTTGGAGAACTGGCAAATGCTATCTCTGGCTGGCCCCGCCCCCTATCTATTCGCTGCCTCCCAAGTCCCAGCTGGTTTTGTTGCCCTGAACAAGAGAACAGAGCTGGAAAGCAGCTTAGTGGGGTGAGGAGGGAATGGAGATTTTGCAGTATCCTTCCCCTGGAGCGGGTGGGAATGGAGATTTTGAAGTATCCTTCCCCCAGGAGTGGGGAGGGAATGGGGATTTTGCAGTATCCTTCCCCTGGAGCAGGGAGGGAATGGGGATTTTGTCGTATCCTTCCCCCGGAGCAGGGAGGGAATGGGGATTTTGCTATATCTTTCCCCTGGAGTGGGTGGGAATGGAGATTTTGAAGTATCCTTCCCCCTGGAATGGGGAGGGAATGGGGATTTTGCAGTATCCTTCCCCTGCCACCCCCACCAAGCCACGCCCACCAAACCAAACCACGCCCACAGAACCAGTAGTAAAAAAAATTGAATCCCACCACTGGATGGGATAGTTATGTAGGACCAGTAGCTATCAAATGAATTTGTCCTCTATTCAAGAGAGAGAAACCTGATGTTTGCACCACTACTACAAGAAAGTTAAATTGGTGGGATCGTGTGTTAAGGCAACAGAAGAAATAGAGAATGGTGAGCAGTTACAGAATATTCAAAGCATTAGTATAATACTTAAACACTTATAATACTATAAAGTATTAATACCACTTTAGAAAGCCTTGTTAAGGCCATACTTGGAATATTGCATCCAGTTCTAGTCGTCATATTCTAGAAAAGACGTGGAAAGACTGCAGAAAAGAGCAATAAAGATGATTAAGGGATGATTGAGGCTAAAACTTATGAAGAACAATTGCAGGAATTGAGTAGGTCTTGTACGGCGAAAAGAAGGGCCACATGATAGCAGAGTTCCAATATTTGAGGGCTGACACAAAGAAGAGGGAAAACCTATTTTCCAAAAGGCAAGACAAAAAAAAAAAAAAAACAATGGATGGAAACTAATCAAAGAGAGAAGCCACCTGGATATAAGGAGACATTTTCTGACAGGGAGAGCAATCAACCAGTGGAACAGAAGTTGCTTCAGAAGTTGTGGGAGATTCATCACGCGAAGTTTTCAAGAAGAGACTGGACTGCTATCTGTCAGAACTGGTGAAGGGTCTCCTGCTTGGGTGTGTGTTGGGGGGTTGGACTAGATGACCTACAAGGTCCCTTCCAACTCTGTTAATCTGTTTCTGCTTGAGACATCCAATCATATACTTCCAGACTTCCTTATGGGCTCATTGGCTGCGCTGTTCTTCATCTTATAAAGGCAGGTGATTCGCAGATTGGGCGAAAACAGGCCAAATTAAGTTTTTAAAGACAGAACTTGCAATGTTTCTATTAGTATGCAAGGATTCCATAAAGGGAATGTGTTGAAATGAGCTAACAAAATCAGGATTGCTGCTTTATGGAGATATCTCCCAGGAAACCCATTTAGCCTAATGTTGACTGGCAATTAGAACTGTTTAATGGGAACAGATGTCCCATCACTTATAGCCGTTAGAGATACCATTCTGCAATCTAAAATGGTGAAATTATATGCCATGCTCAATAAGTGGTAAATTTTTTAACTAACCTCAAAAACTTTTGGGCAGATCTGAAAGTTTGCTAGACTTCAGGCGCAAATCCCTTAAGTAATATTTTGTATATCACCCAGCATACCGTAATAAAGCATATTTCTGTCATATATCAAAAAGAACATGTGAATACTGTAAGCTTGACTATTTAGAGTATCTCAGATAGTGAGATGCAGGATTTAAAATAAATTTAACTTGGGGGTTAATTTATTTTAAATCACGTGTCTCGCTCTCTGGATGTCCAAGGTGATTAGGTAGGGTGAAGGCTAAAAGATATGAAGAACAGCTGCAGAAACTGGGTATGTCTAGTTTAATGAAAAGAAGAACTAGGGGAGACATGATAGCAGTCTTCCAATATCTCAGGGGTTGCTCCAAAGAAGAGGGAGTCAAGCTATTCTCCAAAGCACCTGAAGGTAGAAGCAATGGGTGGAAACTAATCAAGAAGAGAAGCCACTTAGAACTGAGGAGAATTTTCCTGACAGTGAGAATAATTAATCAGTGGAGTCAGAAGTTGCCTCCAGAAGTTGTGGATGCTCCATCACTGGAGGCTTTCAAAAGTGCCAAAAGTGTACATGCGCTACAGCACACGTGCACATGACCACACGCGTAAGGCAATGTGTGTGTGACATCCCCCTGCTCCCCGCCTCCCTGCGCCCCCACCACGCTGCACATGTGTGCGCAACCTCCCATGGCCCATTTTGGGACCAAAAATGGGTCGTGTGGGGGTGCCCCCTGCATTTTCTCCACCCCCCCTGTACATACACATGCATCTCCCTCATGCACCCTGCTCCCTGTTCATGCACAGCAGAGATCCAAAAATCAGGTGACCATTGGGAGGCATGCACCCATGCGCGGTGGAGCTGAGCTGGGGTGACAGCTCGCGTGCCCCCAGTTTGCCATCATGGGTTTAGGGTCTCCTGTTTGGATGGGGAGGATGGACTAGGACAGGGGTTGGCAAACCTAAACACTCAAAGAGCCATTTGGACCCGTTTCCCACAGAAAAGAAAACACCGGGAGCCACAAAGGTCCTAACCGGAAGCCCCCCGTTCAATCCCGGAGGTGACCGGAAGTTCAGCTCCCCCACCATAGAATCTCCTCCTAGCGTGGCGTCCTTTTTCCTCTACCTGCCATAACCGAAAGCCCTATCAATTGTGGAGACAACTGGGAAACCCTCCCCTTGCCATAGAGTCTTCTCCTGGCGCACTGTGCTTCTCTTCCCCCCCTCCCACCCGGAAGCTCCTCTCAAAATTGTGGCACCGATTGGTGACGGAGCCGCAGCAGAGGGAGGAAAGAGCCACATGTGGCTCCAGAGCCGCAGTTTGCTGACCCCTGGACTAGTAGATCTCCATCACCGGCATTCATTCTCTTGTCTGGCAGTTAGGTTCAGGAATCGCATGCTGAAAACGGGTGTTTGCAAAGAATCCATCAAGAGCGGATGCGGAATTGCATCTCGGCCGAATGTACCACGTCCTCCTGCGAACTGACACAGCATGTTTGGCTGTGCATTTTTCTTAACCGTCTGGCTGTCACAGCATGAAATGAATTGGAGATTTCACCGAACAATTCCATCATGACTAATGCAGCAGTTCAGAACCCCGGACTACAGGAGGTCAGCGATCAAGTCAAAAAGATAATTCTTCCAAGGCTTGATGGCGTGCGTAATGGAAATATTAATTCAGAAGTTTTGTCCAGGAAATTCTTTGTTTCTCTGGCAGCTCCTGAAACTATGGGTAGAATATTTTTTATGTCTTTGGGACTGAAAGCCGGTAGAAAGGTTGACTATATATATTGGGTATATTGTTCTGACCGAGGCTTCCCAACAGCATGAAGCAAACTTCCTTGTCCCGACAAAAACCTCTTTTATTAATTGAATGTGAATTCTGCTCATTCACATCCAGCAAAGACTTTCAAGGGAGGATTTACAGTCACAGACCTTCTCTGGCTTGGAGAGCTGCCAGGCCGATCTCTGCAGAACTTGGCAAGGAGCCTCAGAGAGTCACGAACCAATGAAGCAAACGAATTGTCTCCTGCAAACTCCACTCCCCTTTCGCTCCTCTTTTATTTCCTCTGCGAGGGGCCATTCATCGTCCACCTGTGGCCTTACTCCCAATTCGACCCCTGTTCTTTAATTGTTCCTTTCGTCTGGCAACTCTGCGCATGCGCACACTGGGAACAGGCTCCAGATGTTCTTCTGCCTCACTGATGTCTGACTCCGAAGGCAGCTGAGAACTGTCAAATGGGCCCTGGCCCCCCCTCTGCCTCCGACACAGAGCCCTCATCAGAGCCTTCCCCAGACTCCAGGACTGGCCCATATTCCTCCCCAACCTTCTTACGGTCTGAATCTGCTGCCAGCTTCGCTGGTGGGCCACAAGACATATAATGCCACATTTTAAAGGCTCATGATTCCGTACAGATTTGGAGTGATGGTAAATTTGTAATAGTTAAGGAGAAAGAAAGCCCGGGGGGGGTGGGGGGTGGAACTGTATATTTGGACCATATAACAAAGCAGCAGTGACATTCTAAAAACTGAGAATCTTGAAGAACAAAGACACTGTAGGCTAAACTGAATGTATAATGCTTGGAACCATTCAGCTCAAGAACGCAACTCCTGGATATAAATTTTGAAACTCTTCTTCAGCTCTATGTGTTTGAAGGAAAGCACCTAAGGGCAGTGATGGCTAACCCTTTTCTCCTCACACGTGCATGCCCACACCCATAATGCAATGTGCCCTGCCCCTTGCACATGCATGCACGACCCCCACCACACTCCCCCTGTGCATGCATGCAACTCCTGCACCTCTTTTTGGGCCTAGCAGGGCTCCCTGAAGCCTCTTGGGACCAAAAACAGGGTCCAGGGGGTGCTGCACCCCATCCCCGTGCATGCACGTGTGATTCTCCCCCCCCCGCGCATGCATTCATGACACCGCACAAATGGACATGTGTTTCCCAAAAATCAGCTGACCGGCGGGAGGCACGCCCATATGAACAGTAGAACTGAGCTGGACGATGGCTCGCGTGATGTTATGGATCTAATTTGTACTACATCTAAAAGTTTAAATGGATGAAAACTCTGGACCATAAGAACTGATTTCTGATCAGACTGCCAAAAAATAATAATCAGATACAGAAAAAATTATTTTTAATTTATACGTTTATTTCTGATCCCCCCTGCCATCCTTCAATCTATAAATTCTGGGGAATGGATTGGTAGCCAGATACAGAGGCTGTGTAAATTTTATCTCGGATGGCTACATTCGCAAAATTGTAAGATTCTTTTTGATGTTCCGGACTTTAATCACTCCAAAAGAGATGGATGGATGATAGATAGATGGATGGATGGATGGATGGATGGATGGATAGATAGATGATAGATAGATAGATAGATAGATGGATGATAGATAAAGATAGATAGATAGATAGATAGATAGAGATAGAGATAGAGATAGAGATAGAGATAGAGATAGAGATAGAGATAGATAGATAGATAGATAGATAAAGATAGATAAATATAGATAGATAGAGATATAGAGATACAGAGATAGATAGATAGATAGATAGATAGATAGATAGATAGATAGAGATAGATGATAGATAGATAGATGATAGATAGATAGATGATAGAGAGAGATGGATGATAGATAAATAGATAGATAGATAGATAGATAGATAGATAGATAGATAGATAGAGACAGACAGACAGACAGACAGACAGACAGACAGACAGACAGAATGAATCTGTAGAAAACAGGCAAAACTTGGACCACACCATTGTGGCCTTTATCTTGTATTTTTTTTAAAAAACCATAACCTCCAAGCACCACTGGCACCTCTGAAGTTTTTATTTACAAAGGGGCAGCGACCCACGGCTCTGGAGCCGCATGTGGCTCTTTCATCCCTCTGCTGCAGCTCCCTGTCGCCGTTTGGCTCTATAATTGAAAGGGCTTTCAGTTAGGACAGGTAGAGGAAAGTGGGGGAACTGCGCTAGGAGGAGACTCTATGGTGAGGGAACCGAACTTCCGGTCAGCAGAGGAAAAAGGATGCCGTGCTAGGAGGAAACTCTATGGTGAGGGAACCGAACTTCCGGTCAGCAGAGGAAAAAGGATGCCGTGCTAGGAGGAGACTCTATGGTGAGGGAACCGGACTTCTGGTCGACTCCAGAATTGAAGGGCGGGGCACTTCCTGTTAGGACCTTTGTGGCTCTTTGAGTATTTAAGGTTGCCAACCCCTGGACCATACTGAGCAATGTTAAATGTACCAAAATGCCATTTGTTTTTTTTTGTTTTTTAATTATTGGATAGGATGAAACATGGTTGGAAAAATTTAAAAAGTGGTAAGGAGTATCAAAGGGTTGGAGAAGGATTTTTCTGAATAAATGATGCTGTTCTCTTTCTCCTGTCTTGTTTGATCTCATTATACAAGAGCAGAGGCGGCATATTAAGTGAGACAAGAACATTCAACGCCTTAATATGAAAACAGAACAGAATGTAATGCATTGCTGGCACATGACATGTCCATTCTTCTTCAAAATCCTTGCAGAGACGTAACTCAATTGCGGTTTGCCTCAAATACATTTTAGGCAATAGCAGGGCTATCGATTAATTTTGACATTCTGCTATGTTCATCAACATCAATAAAGACTCACAAGGAACGGTTAAACTTTATATCAATCCAATTGGATTTTAGATAGTTGGAATAGAATAGAGCTGGAAGGAAATTTTAGGTAATTTGGAGAACCGGTAAATGCCACTTCTGACTGGCCCCGCCCCCATCTATTCTCCGCCTCCCAAGTCCCAGCTGATTGGGAGGAAATGGGGATTTTGCAGTATCCTTCCCCTGTCATGCCCCCCCCAAGCCACTTCCACCAAACCATGCCCACAGAACCGGTAATAACATTTTTTGAATCCCACTACTGTTGCCCCCCCCCAAATCAAAGACTTAATTTCTTCATTAAAAGATATAAAATATCTAGTGACATCTGCACATCTGTTGCAAATGTAATTATAGTCATTCATCTGACAAAATAAACTCTAATATACAGAAGCATTTGCAACAATACATTTTTATGACATTAAAAAGAAAGATTTGGTTATCTATTTGCCAATAGAATAGAATAGAATAGAATGAGAATAGAACAGAACAGAATAGAATAAGGAATGGAATGAGAATAGAATAGAATAAGGAATGGAATGAGAATAGAATAGAATAGAATAAGGAATTGAATGATAATAGAATAGAATAAGGAATGGAATGACAATAGAATAGAATGGAATAGGGAATGAAATGAGAATAGAATAGAATTGAATAGAATAAGGAATGAAATGAGAATAGAATAGAATAGGGAATGAAATGAGAATAGAATAGAATAGGGAATAAAATGAGAATAGAATAGAATTGAATAGAAAAAGGAATGAAATGAGAATAGAATAGAGTAGAATAGGGAATGAAATGAGAATAGAATAGAATAGAACAGAATAGAATAAGGAATGGAATGAGAATAGAATAGAATAGGGAATGAAATGAGGATATAATAGAATAGGGAATGAAATGAGAATAGAATAGAATGGAATAGAATAGAATAAGGAATGGAATAGCAATAGCAATAGCAGTTAGACTTATATACCGCTTCATAGGGCTTCCAGCCCTCTCTAAGCGGTTTACAGAGTCAGCATATTGCCCCCAACAACAATCCGGGTCCTCATTTTACCCACCTTGGAAGGATGGAAGGCTGAGTCAACCCTGAGCCAGTGAGATTTGAACAGCCGAACTGCTGAACTGCAGTCAGCTGAAGTAGCCTGCAGTGCTGCATTTAACCACTGCGCCACCTCGGCTCTTAAATGAGAATAGAATAGAAAAGAATAAGGAATGAAAAGAGAATAGAATAGAATAAGGAATGGAATGAGACTAGAATAGAATAGAATTCTTTATTGGCCGTGATTGGACACACGAGGGATTTGTCTTTGGTGCAGATGCCACCTGGGTTAACAGATATGACATGTTAAAGAGGTCCTCCCCACACAGCACAAGTTATTAACTTTTGCTATATTCTCAAGCATTAATAAAAACAACTTGGAAGTTTTAAAGTGAGATAGAGAATAAAAGTTGCAATAACCAAGGAATGGAGACCTCTCTTAGGAGGGAATGATATACAAAAGAATGCAATTTGTCCCCAAACTGGGGGAGGAAAAAAATGGCAACAGGAGTCGAAGAGAACTAAATAAATGAGAGTAAGATATCCAAGGGGACAGGCGAGAGATGATACACACAGTATGTCTTCTACCCAGTAAAGACATAAGCAGACCCTTTGCAGGCCAAAGATAGATCAGATAATGAGAAGTGACAGGGAATAAGATAAGGTCAGAGCCTGGAGAGGCAAACAAATAGGTCCAGAGACAGATTCGGAAATTAGAGTTACTGGGTGATTCATTCTCCCATGCAGGACATGCCAACGGGGAGGAAACCAGAAATCTTCTGTAGCGAAGGAAGAAAGGGACAGAAAAAAGAAAACTAAGGCTGAACCAAACTTTGTCTGGCTGAAACCTGCAAGATCGAAATTTGAAGACAATTAGCCTATGTTGGGTTTTTTTCTTGTGCAATTGGTATGATAGATGACCACATCCAGTTCTTAGCCACAGGATCCCTGCCACATAGTGATAAATATGAGGCCGGGGAATATCAGAGAGAGAGAGAGAGAGGAAAAAAAAACAAGGATAGGAAGAAACTCCGAATAGCTACCCATTCTCTGAACATCGTCCATCCTGGGCAGGGATCCTGTGGGGGAAAAGAGCATGCGATCATAGAATTAAAGGATTCAATGAAACGGCTGCGAACAGTTGTTGGGAGTTGCAAATGTTGAATGAACAGGATCGGGGAATTACTTTATACTAACCAAGGAAGGCTGCCTGGAATGTTCTAAATATTTGAGATGGAATCTTCCATCAGCATTAGTCAGCATAGATAATGATGAGGGGTGATTAGAATTGTATGGTATGGTATGGTATGGTATGGTATGGTATGGTATGGTATGGTAGGGTAGGGTAGGGTAGGGTAGGGTAGGATAGGATAGGATAGGAAAGACTAGAATAGAATAGAAGAGAATAGGAAAGAATAGGAAAGAATAGAATGGAATGGATAGAGTAGAGTAGAGTAGAGTAGAATAGAATGAGGAAGAAGAATAGAGTAGGGTAGAGTAGAGTAGAGTAGAGTAGCATACGGTAGGGTAGGGTACGGTACAGTACGGTAGAACAGAACAGAATAGAATGAGGAAGAAGAGTAGAGTAGAGTAGAGTAGATTAGCATAGAGTAGTAGAGTAGCATAGGGTAGAGTAGGCTAGGGTACGGAAGGGTAGAACAGAACAGAAGAGAACAGAAGAGAATGAGTAAGAAGAATAGAGTAGAGTAGAGTAGAGTAGAGTAGCATAGGGTAGGGTACGGTACAGTACAGTAGAACAGAACAGAACAGAATAGAATGAGGAAGAAGAATAGAGTAGAGTAGAGTAGAGTAGAGTAGCATAAAGTAGTAGAGTAGCATAGGGTAGGGTAGAGTAGGATAGGGAACGGAAGGGTAGAACAGAACAGAACAGAACAGAAGAGAATGAGGAAGAAGAATAGAGTAGAGTGGAATAGAGTAGAGTAGAGTAGAGTAGAGTAGAGTAGAGTAGAGTAGCATAGGGTAGGGTACGGTACGGTACAGTACGGTAGAACAGAACAGAATAGAATGAGGAAGAAGAATAGAGTAGAGTAGAGTAGCATAGAGTAGTAGAGTAGCATAGGGTAGGGTAGAGTAGGATAGGGTACGGAAGGGTAGAACAGAACAGAAGAGAACAGAAGAGAATGAGGAAGAAGAGTAGAGTGGAGTGGAGTGGGGAGGGGTGGGGAGGGGAGGGGAGAGGAGAAGAGAGGAGAGAATTCTTTATTGGTCAAGTATGATTGGATACACAAGGAATTTGTCTCCGCTGCAGAAGCTCTCCTATGGAGAATATTAAATTGCCTACAGAGGCTGATAGTTGCTGAAGTGAAGCCTTATTGTCTGTAATGATGGTTATAGTTCAAATTTTAGAAGATGCCACGGCAGAGACTGTTTGAAAGAAAACCAGTGACTGAATTAAAAGATGCTCAGGAATGCTTTTCTAGAGACTTACTCTTGTAGCTTAGCTTGAGCCTTTCATTGAAAAGTATAAAAGCATCCGTGTAACTATTAAAAAATTAAATCCCAAACCAGGAATTCAAAATAGGCTAAAACAAAGTCACAGGGATTTCTTACTGCCAACCTCATCTGAAGCCAGAGGACAGGTGACATCAACAGCCATGATGTAAGTATGTACTTCCACTGTCCTACTTATATCAGTTATTTGCTTCATTGAAAAACATGAATCATGTCTCGGCTCTCCAGAGGAAAGTGAATGCACTATAAAAACCACTTACCCAGCACGCTGGCATTGAAATGAGATTTCTGCCCTGGAACTAATCTCTCTCTCCTCGGTTGAACTAATGGTTCGTGATATGTATTAGATATTTGGAGTGCCAATACCATCAATATTAATATAGTGTAAATAATGGTTGTGATAAGCATTCATATATTAATTTCAGTGATTTGGGCATTAGACCACAATAGAGACCCTATATATAAATTCCAGAGTGATAGATAGATAGATAGATAGATAGATAGATAGATAGATAGATAGATAGATAGATAGATAGATAGATAGATGAATAGAATAGAGTGATAGATAGATATAGATAGAGTACAGTAGAGTAGAATTAATAGATAGACAGACAGACAGACCAACAGAATAGAACCGACATAATAGAATAGAATAGAAAGATATAGAGATAGAATATAATATAATAGAATAGACAGATAAATAGATAGATAGACAGAGAGACAGATAGACATAGATAAATAGATAGATGGACGGACAGATGGACGGACGGACGGACGGACAGAGAGACAGACACAGACATAATAGAATAGAATAGGATAGATAGATAGATAGAGATAGATAGAGATAGGTAGATAGATAGATGATAGATAGATAGATAGATAGATAGATAGATAGATAGATAGATAGATAGATAGATAGATAGATAAGAGTAGAGTAGAGTAGAGTAGAATAGAATAGAATAGACAGATAAATAGACAGGCAGACAGGCAGACAAACAGACAGACATAATAGAATAGAATAGAATAGAATGATAGACAGACAGACAGACAGACAGACAGACATAGAGTAGAATAGAGTAGAATAGAATAGATGGATAAATAGACAGACAGACAGACATAGATAAATAGATGGATGGAAGAATGGACGGACAGACAGACTAGAATAGAATAGAATGATAGATAGAATGATAGAATGATAGAATGATAGATAGATAGATAGATAGATAGATAGATAGATAGATAGATATAGATAGAGTAGGGTAGGGTAGAATAGAATAGAATAGAATAGAATGATAGATATAGAATAAAATAGAATAGAATAGACAGATAAATAGATTGACTGACAGACAGACAGACAGACAGTAGATAGATAGATGTATGGATAGATGGATAGATGGATGGATGGATGGATAGATGATAGACAGACAGACAGACAGACAACAGACAGAGATGGATATTATAGAATGAATAGAATAGAATAGACCTGTGATGGTAAACCTATGACACCTGTGCCAGAGATGGCACAAATAACCCTCTCTGTGGGCACATGTGCCATTGCCAGCTGCTCTTCTGCTTTCCAGCACACGCATGTGCACCAGCCAGCCGGTCTTCACCCACTGGAGCGCCAGAAGCCCAAAGACCAGCTGGCTGGGGCGCATGTGCACGCCAGCCACCTGGTCTTCAGGTTTCCAGCATGCCAGCTGGGCTTCATGCACACTTTAGCGCTGGAAATCCGAAGACCAGCTGGGCAGCGTGCGTGTGTGCTCCAGCCACCCGGTCTTCTGGCTATGGTGCTCTGGGGCCAGCTGGCTGGTGCGCATGCGTTCTGGTTTGGGCACTCGGTTCAGAAAAGGTTCCCCATCACAGACAGACAGACATAATTTGATATGGGATGTTCTACAGGTGTTTTATATCCATGTTCTACCAAGATGCCAACAATAATTTTTGTCACTGAAAAGTGGGTAGTTTCTAAAACGTATCCTTTGGAAACTCCTGGCCCTTCCCGACTAGTTTGTCCTCAAAATGTGGAGAACTCCACAATTTTTATTAACGTGTCGCGCGTTGCTACAAACCAGCAAAACGTTTTGGCTTGAAGATACCACCAACCAACTCAACGTCCCAAGAATGAACTCTCACCCTTTTGGCTGGGTCTCAAATTCTTCGGCCCATTGCTCCTGAGCATCTTCAGTGGACAGGTCCACGTCGCGTGTCGTGGCAAAATTTAACTCGCTGCCTTCGGTTCCGTGGAAGTAAATCGCATTTCCATCTGACTGACAGCTATGCTGCAGAAGGACACATGCAAGGAGGATCCATTAGGTCAATTTTGTACGTGAGCTTTGCAGGGGGGGGGGAATGCAGGGTGGATTGTTTGATAAATGGGTACAGGAGCTTTGCGGGGTGCATTGTTTGATAAATGGGTTGTAACAGAAGCTAAACTCAAAAAAGAGATTGAGATGGACTTCTGGCCAATCTCCAGCCCAACATTTCTGCTGCTAAGTGAAACATTTATTCAATGAATTTTGCCCCATTTTATGACCTTTCTTGCCATGGTTGTTAAGTGAATCACTGCAGTTGTTAAGTTAGTAACCCATTTAGGTGAAAACTAAAGGGAGTCCTTGACTCGAACTGCTAGGTTGGCAGAAGCTGGGACAAGTAACGGGAGCTCCCTCGGTTACGCGGTGCTAGGGATTCGAACTGCCGAACTGCCGACCTTTTTGATCGACAAGCTCAGGGTCTTAGCCACTGAGCCACCGCATCCCTCCTAAGAGTGCATTACATTGGGTTGTTTTTTTTTAAAAAAAATGCCTTTGTGCCATGGGAATGGTAACCGAAATTACATATCAAGCAGTATAGATCATAAAATTCTGTCCGTGTGATTAAAAATCTACTCTGATTTAAACGAAACCCATAAAGCTGAAATATTAAGATGTTTTGTAATGAAAAACCAAATTCTAGGATGTGATACAAATGAATTCCTCAAACTGTCAACCACAGAATTTAATTCTGTCATCCGAGGTGAATTTAATTCTGCAACAGATTTAAGATGCAAAGTTACCTTGATATCAAAGCATGGTCCTACATTTAGTTAGCCTTTCTTCCCTCGAGTGAATCAAACATCCTTTTTTTTAAAAATAAAGAGCATCAAGAAACCTCATAATAATAGCTTTGCAATCTGTCAGGTGATGACATAGAATTAAACAGCTAAGCCCAAGCAATAAAAATAGAAGGTGACATCTCTCAATCAAAGGCCTCCGGCAATTCTATTTTTAATAATCACCTGATGCCTAAAAGCTGAGCCCGCAGAGAGCAAATTGAAACTTATTTGCAAATATACAGTGTGTAGCATTAAATAAGGTACATGCATAAATCCAAAAATGAAATGCTAATGAGCCATGAGCTATCATTAGAAACAAACATTTTAACGAAAAGAAGGACTAGGGGTGACACGATAGCAGTCTTCCAATATCTCAGGGGTTGCCACAAAGAAGAGGGAGTCAAGCTATTCTCCAAAGCACCTGAAGGCAGGACAAGAAACAATGGGTGGAAACTAATTATGGAAGGAAGCAACTTAGAACTAAGGAGAAATTTCCTGACAGTGAGAACAATTAATCAGTGGAACAACTTGCCTCTAGAAGTTGTGAATGCCCCAACACTGGAAGTTTTTAAGATGTTGGATAACCATTTGTCTGAAGTGGTGTAGGGTTTCCTGCCTAAGCAGGGGGTTGGACTAGAAGACCTCCAAGATCCCTTCCAACTCGGTTATTCTATTCTATTCTTATTCTTCTAAACATAATAGAATGCACAACTAAAACCTCTGTAAATTGAATTGAATCAATTAAATTTATTTCTTTTCCTCCCCCTCTTCCCCTTCTCCCTTCTCCTCCTCTTCTTCTTCTTCCTTGTTTCTTCCTCCTCCTCTTCTCCTCCTCCTCCTCCTCTTCTTCTCCTCCTCCTCCTCCTTCCTTGTTTCCCTTCTCTTCCTCCCCTCCTCCTGCTCTTCCTCCTCTACCACACCATTTTGGGGTGTTAAGGGAGATACAACATTCATCCACTCATTGATTTCACCCCAAATTTGAAATTTCTTTAATAAACATAACAGTAAAGCAATGCATCATTTTTATATATTAAAAATAGCCTCTCCCACTTCCAGTTTGCACATTCAGGATGCTTCCACTGGACACATCTAGACTAAATTCCCTTGTTTACTTGATTCGGAGGTTTTTAATGTTAGCTCTCCCCTTTCTGAATTCTCAATTCCACTTCTAGAATGTTGGTGTTACCTACACCAATACTTAAATGGAATCAAAATTTATCTGAAAGATTGGTTAGCAGTTTAATGGACATGAAATTTCTCTCAGACAATCGGAGCTTCACAAAGAGTTATTTTGGGATGAGGTTTCTCTAGTGTGTGGTCAGTACCAGTTTGCAACAGGCTGGTGTTAAATGGAAAGAAATCTGCCCATTTCCCTTGTACCTTCACTTTAATGGAGAGGCATCGATTTTCTCCATTAAGAAGTTGTCATTCACCCACCCAGCTGGAAAAGCAATTTTAAAAAATATAAAAAAATAAAAAAACCCAGCCAATCTGGTTGCATCGACTACAGAACTAAAGTGCCTTTTCAAAATGCAAGTTAGACTATTATTTGCAATAAACGAAGTGGCAAGCTTCAATTGCACTGCACTTTGCAATCACTGTCACATATTAAATGATTGTTTTTACCACTTCTGATCCTTCACAGAGTGGTTTTTAATTAAAACCTATGCCGTGCAAATTGATTAAATAGGAGGAAAGAAAAATTAAGACGGAACGAAATTAATTAAAAAAGTATTGTGTACACAAAACATGAATGCGATATTATGCATCGCCAGGAACAAATTATAATATATATCTGTATTTCTTTTTCTTTTAAGGCTGCAATTCGAAATCCATCTATTTGAAAGTTACCCTAACCAAAAGCAAGAAATAATTCCTGAATTATAATTATAATATTGCACTATAAAGCTGATTGCAGATTAATGGAAAGTTGTAACTTTGATACACCTTAATGCTTTTACAGTTATACATTTAACAGTAATTGCTGTTTTTTTTAAAAAAAAATTAATGGGTTACAAGGTTGAAATACAAAGGGAATAATTCAGGCTTTTTCATAATTGAAAGGAACATATAACTAGGATTAAAGCTGCTCTTTATTGAGTAAAGATGAAAGGTTTAATTACTTTTGATGGGATATACAGAAGTTGTTATAGCTAACAGCTAGTTAACATCGGCTGATCTTGAACAGTTAAACAGGATCAATCCAATTAATATTTGAACAGGGGATTATTAGGAAATCCCAGAAGATCAATCACATTATCAAACCAACTGTCAAAAAAATAAAATAAATAAATAAAAACCACATACAAAGATGTCCATTTAGTCCCCAGGAGCGGAGTTATAAACTCATGAGCAATTGTGAAGCAGCCATCCAAAAGTTTAATCCATTTTGCTGCTCAATATACATTTATTTTTCCTCATACAAATTAATCCTGGAACTAATGAATATCCCCATTCCCACAATACAGTATTTGTAGATGGGGAGTCTATTAATTAAAAAAAAAACATAAAGAAAAAGGCACAGGTAATCCTTGATTTACGACCAGAACTGAGCCCAAAAATTCCATAGTTAAACAAGAAAGTTGTTAAGTAAGTTTGGCCACTTGCCACCGCCGTTAAGTGACTCGCGTAATCTGGACGGCCTCCTGCAGCATTCTGCTGGCCAAAACTGGGCATGGGGGTGGGGGCACGTACACACCCCTGTGCCCCATTTTCAGCCTAGACAGCCTTCTGTAGCACTCTGCCAGCTAAACAGGGCACGGGGGGCAGTGCGTGCCCCCCTCCCACATACCCCATTTTCAGCCTGGACAGCCTACTGAAGCACTTTGCTGGCCAAATAGTGCTTCAGGAGGCCATCCAGGCTGAAAACGGGGTGCAGGGGGCTGCACACAGCCCCACTCGATTTTGGCTGCTAGAGGCACCATGGGCCGGTCCTTTGCTATTTCCAGGCCGGTCCGGTGGGCCAGATTTAAGCACCCTATGGGCTGGGTCTGGCCTGTGGGCCTTGAGTTTGACACCCCTGCTTTAGAACGTGTAGGTAAAAAATTATCTATTTAACCTGCCCAGAAATTGCATGTTCCAGGGCAGGGGTCAGCAAACTGCGGCTCTGGAGCCACATGTGGCTCTTTCTTCTCTCTGCTGCAGCGCCGTCACCGGTCGGCGCCACAATTTTGAGAGGAGCTTCCGGGGGGGGGGGAGAGAGAAGCACAGTGCCCCAGGAGAAGACTCTATGGTAAGGGGAGGGTTTTCCAGTTGTCTCCACAATTGATAGGGCTTTCGGTTAGGACAGGTAGAGGAAAAAGGACGCCACGCTAGGAGGAGATTCTATGGTGGGAGAACTGAACTTCCGGTCAGCTCCAGAACTGAACAGGGGGCTTCCGGTTAGGACCTTTGTGGATCCCGGTGTTTTCTTTTCTGTGGGAAACGGGTCCAAATGGCTCTTTGAGTGTTTAAGTTTGCCGACCCCTGTTCCAGGGTAAAGAAAATGGGTGGTATCAAAGAGAATAGAACCCCAGCATTACAGAACCCTACTACCAGAATAAAATAGCTATATTTATTTATTTATTTTGTTTGCAACACGCCGCCAGAAATTGTGGGTGTTCCAACGCGGGAGGTTTTTAAGAAGAGATTGGAAAACCAATTGTCTGAAATGATATAGGACAGGGATGGCTATCCTTTGTGTCGTTGTATGCTGATGCAATGTGTGTTGGATCATTCCCCCCCCCCCGGCATGTGCACGCCACCACCCCTGCTCATGCACCCCGCCCCCCTCATCCCATTTTGGCTTCCAGGTTGGTGCAGGAGTCCTTCCAGGCTCAAAATGGGGCCTGTTTTGGTCCTGGAAGACCCATTCCTGTGCATGCGTGCTTGTGTCCCCTGCACACGCCCCACTCCCGTGCATGCGCAGAAGTGACCATAAGACCAACTGGTTGGCGGGAGGCGCCCGTGCATGCGTGGCAGAACTGGGCTGGGGTGATGGCTGGCGTGCCCACAGAGAGGGCTCTGCGTGCCTCCTGTGGCGCCATCACGGATATAGTGTTTCCTGCTTGAGCAGGGGGTTGGACTAGAAGACCTCCAAGGTCCCATCCAACTTTGGTATTCTATTAACTGTTATGTTAAGTCAACGTTAGAATTAATTAAAGGTTAGAATTAATTGTTAGAACAATTAATCAGTGGAACAACTTGCCTCCAGAAGTTGTGAATGCCCCAACACTGGAAGTTTTGGATAACCATTTGTCTGAAGTGGTGTAGGGTTTCCTGCCTAAGCAGGGGGTTGGACTAGAAGACCTCCAAGGTCCCTTCCAACTTTGTTATTCTTTTCTATGGTGACAAACATATCAAACACAGCTTTTCCCCCTTATTTTGCCCACAACAACCCTAAAAGGTGGGTTAGACTGGGAGAAACAGTGACTGGCCCAAAGTCACTGAGCTCGTTTTCATGGTTACACATATGATATGTATTACATTATATAATAACATTAGACTGTATGGTTTCTATATTATTTTTTTAAAAAAATCCCTAGCTCCATGGGGCATGAAGCGTAATGGGAATAAATGCCAGATGGGGATTAGTTTGACAAATTTAATTTACCTTCTAAAATTCTATGCAGAGAGAGAGAGAGAGAGAGACAAAAGGTTAATCAACTAATGCACTCTCCTGACAGACAGATACTTTACACTCTGTTGGTTTTAAAAAGGAATATCGACAATGGTTTTACGAGAACTTTAGTCCATATTTAATCTCTAATTCACCCACTTTCGATGTAAGCCTTAATCGGAGATGCACGCAACTGTGGAACAAGAGTAGATCAACTGAACAGCGTAAAGGGTTGCCGATTATACATGTATATTCCATTAAGAGAGATTGCTCCATAGAACAATGTGAGTAGGGGGGGTGGGGGGTGGAAGGCACCATAAAATAAAAGATAATAGAAAAGAATTTAGCCATCGTAATTATAGGAATAGGCACGGCCTGCAAAATTTCATTTCCAGATTGCGTGCTAAATATTTCAACACAGGTTTAGATATTTGTGCCAGCAATTTAGGAACATTTCAAAAGCATATTGTTGCTGAAGTACTATTCAGACATCACACTATTAAAAAAAATTATAGAGGGGGGAAAAATCCCATATTGGTTGTATTGTACCTATGTTCTCCAACTTGCCAAAAGTATGGTCAATGTCAGTCAGGAATCTTTATAAAACCCTATGTATATGGTTTTTTTTTTGAAATACACAATCATATATACCTCAAAGGAGACACATCTTTATTATTTTACAGATGATATAGATAGATAGATAGATAGATAGATAGATAGATAGATAGATAGATAGATAGATAGATATAGATAGATATAGATATAAAGTTATAGATAGATAGAAGACCTAGAGATAGATAGATAGATAGATAGATAGATAGATAGATAGATAGATAAAGAGAGAGATATCTAGAGATATAAAGAGAGAGATGATAGATAGATAGATAGATAGATAGATATAAAGAGTTATAGATAGATAGAAGAGATAGAGATAGACAGATAGATAGAAGAGATAGATAGAAAGAAAGAAAAAATAACTATATTTTAACTTTGAATGTACACTAATTGGCATACATTACAATAAAATTTCATTGCATACAGCTCTCAAAGGGTCACCACCTCCAACATACATTACATAAACATAAATAAATAAATAAAAACAAGCAAACAAGCAATCAACCAAACATATGCCCACGTATATTTTATGACACAGAGAAACAACAACAGTCGAGTTCGGATGTACACATGTACATGGCGAGAAAAACCAATCTTGCGAGGTGGAAAAGAAACTAGGCATACTGTCCAGGAGTCAGACTACAAGACTCAAAATGTATAAAGGCTTGGACCAAGGGGGGGGGGAGCAATTTGATTTTTAATGGGGGGCAACTTGAACCTTGTTTAAACCAAGTTACATATAGCCTTTTAGGCTTCCTCCGCATGAGTAGAGATCACTTTTTTAGACCCTCTCCAAGGTGGTTTTCCAACAGAGTTGTAACTCAAGGACTACCCGTACTGCTTCGCTACACAGGTGGCCTTGAGTATTCTTCTATAGATTAAACTGTCATTTGATAACCCCATACACAACACACAAAGCTACTGTCAGCCCTGCAGTCATATTCATTTTAGGATCTTTGGCCTGCCACACACTCTCTCATTTTACTATTCTGTTTCATTAGTGGGGTAATTGGGAGGGGGAATAGTAAGGAGTAGAATTGTAGAATGTGTTGTTGTCAAAATAGAACATCCCTTTCTGTCACGCCTGCAAGCCATCTTTTCTTTTGGACTTTCTGGCCCGCCACACTTTCTACTATGCATTTTCTATTGTGGGGAAATGGGATTGTACAGAGTTAGATCCTATGTAGCCATAACAACATTCTTTCTAGAAAACCAAGGTCATCGTTTGTCTCAGCACCTCTGCACCTGACCGGAACTAGATGGGTGGAAATGCCAGCATGGCAGAGGAAGATTGGACCATGTGATGAACTTATGGGTGTGGGGACAAGATCATGAACTTTCAACTGGGTGGAAACCCAGGAAGCTTTCAGATACGGGTTTCCACAGTTTGTACCAACATGTCTCTCTTATTAAATTAGAACTGTGATGAAAGCTGTGCCTTGAATTCTGATTTAATCCTGGATGATATTTGACAGCTACGTTGTGTGATGATGGGTGGTAAGGACGAAATAATTAGAGGAGACTTCTCTCTTTCCTCTTTTGGGGTTTCATCTCAAGCAGAGTTTATTGCTCAGGAGAGAAGCAACTACTTCCCGGAGTCTAACCCTAACCGTAACGCTAACCCTAATTGCAAATTAGAAATCAAAATTAAGCAAACCTTAATCGTGGCTCCGGGGAAAAACAGCCAGTTTCCCGTATCCACAGGGTCGAGATTGTCTTCTAAAACGATTTGCCTGTGAGCTGCGTTGATGATCAAGATATTGTCCAAGGCCCAGCAGGATTCGTACACATCACCCACGTGTACATATTCCTGTTTCCACTGAAATTGGATATTTTCTCCTTTGGCTTCTTTGGGGAGATACAGAATGTGGATGATGGTGCTGACGTTAGAAGGAGCTCTGTATGAAATGAGTAGGCAAAATAACAATAATTATTATTATAATATATACTTTATTCATCAAACATGAATTATTATTATGTTCTTTATTCATTAAACACGAAACTCAGCCAACTGAACATTCAAAAAATGCACTACAAATACCAGTGACTGGTGCTAATGGTTGATACGGTTTGCTGCCAGCGTCCTAGGTATCAACCAAGGACCTTCTTAAAATATAAGATGTTCCGGGTAGGGCAGTTTTTTCCAGTTCCGCTGGTGTTATTGCAGGAAGCTGAAATTTGTGGATCTATCTTGTAAAATTCTTGGACATGGTGCCAAGTGCCCCGATGACAATGGGTATCACTGCTTCATCCATAATGAATGGGTATCACATGTTTCATCCATAATCGCACAGTTTCGATGGCCAGGTCGCAATTTCCCCCCAGTTCTTTTTCTTCGACCGCGATGTAATAAATTGCACATTTTGGTTTTCAACAATTGTGATATCTGGCATGGTGTGTTCCAAATGCATGCTTTTGGGGCATTTCAGGCCACTCCCCTGCTCAGGATTCCCATGCCTTAGTCCAGTGGTTCCCAAACTTGGCAACTTTAAGACTTGTGGACTTCAACTCCCAGAGTTCTCCAGCCAGAAGAGCTGGCTGGAGAATTCTGGGAGTTGAAGTCCACAAGTCTTAAAGTTGCCAAGTTTGGGAACCACTGCCTTAGTCCAAGAATGGCGAACCGTTTCAGCACCGGAGCCCCAAATATCCAAATATCAGCTGGCTAATACACTGGTCTCTGTGTTTCCAGCACTCGCAAGCATGCTGGCCAGCTGGGTTTTGCATGCGACGGAGCACTGGAATCCAGAAGACCAGCTGGCCAATGCGTGCATGCATGCTTTGGGGGCATTTCAAGCCATTTTCAGGCCATTATTTGGGCTGTTTTCAACTGAAAACGGCCCCCAAAACGGCCTGAAAAAGGACTTGAAAAATGGCCCAAAACCGGGCCGTAAAATGAGCCAGATCCCGTTTTCCAGCTCTCCGGTGCCCGCGAAGACCAGCTGGCCATTGCACATGTGCACACCGGAAACCAGAAGAGGTTTGCCATCCTGCCCTTAGTCATATCATTTGGACAATTGCGATGTGAACTATATGCAGCTCTCTTGAAGACTATCTAGAAGCTATAAATGGTCCAGAGAGAATTGGTGCAGGAGGTTATGGGTACACCTTGAAACATTGCTACTTTGGAAGTGGAGGGTTGCCATGGATTGCTTGAACAGGAAGTTGGACTAGAAGACTTCCAAGGTCCCTTCCAATTCTGCAGTTGTGTAATTTGTAGGTTTCCAAAGTGCAAAGTGCTGGTTAATACCAGTAGATCCCTTGATGGCAAAAGGCTCCAAGCCAACCTATCTGTGATCATCTCGTTTCTATCTGATGAGATACATCAAGGTGGATATCTCCTACTGGGAAGCAGGCAGTACGCCTTCTACATCTCAGTACTTGTTCTATGGAGGAATATATTTCCCAGGATTCAGATTGCTTTCCACAATGTCTTGAAAACCTGTTTTTCCACCTCTCCGGGGCATTTCTCTAGAGCAGGGGTCTCCAACCTTGGCAACTTTTAAGACTTGAACTCCCAGAATTTGAAGCTGGCTGAGAAACTCTGGGAGTTGAAGTCCACAAGCCTTCAAGTTGCCAAGGTGGGGTCTCCAACCTTGGCAACTTTAAGACTTGAACTCCCAGAATTTGAAGCTGGCTGAGAAACTCTGGGAGTTGAAGTCCACAAGCCTTCAAGTTGCCAAGGTGGGGTCTCCAACCTTGGCAACTTTTAAGACTTGAACTCCCAGAATTTGAAGCTGGCTGAGAAACTCTGGGAGTTGAAGTCCACAAGCCTTCAAGTTGCCAAGGTGGGGTCTCCAACCTTGGCAACTTTAAGACTTGAACTCCCAGAATTTGAAGCTGGCTGAGAAACTCTGGGAGTTGAAGTCCACAAGCCTTCAAGTTGCCAAGGTGGGGTCTCCAACCTTGGCAACTTTAAGACTTGAACTCCCAGAATTTGAAGCTGGCTGAGAAACTCTGGGAGTTGAAGTCCACAAGCCTTCAAGTTGCCAAGGTGGGGTCTCCAACCTTGGCAACTTTTAAGACTTGAACTCCCAGAATTTGAAGCTGGCTGAGAAACTCTGGGAGTTGAAGTCCACAAGCCTTCAAGTTGCCAAGGTGGGGTCTCCAACCTTGGCAACTTTAAGACTTGAACTCCCAGAATTTGAAGCTGGCTGAGAAACTCTGGGAGTTGAAGTCCACAAGCCTTTAAGTTGCCAAGGTTGGAAGCCCCTGCTCTAGGGCATATCTGGTAAACGTTTTTGAATTGGAATGTACAGAATTTGTGGATTGGCTTCAGTTTTGTGTTTTGTGGAGTGTCCCTCTGTTTTTATTGTTGATTAGTTTGTATGTTTTAGCCCTTTGTAAGCCACTCAGAGTCGCAGAAATATAAACTACTGTATTTTTCAGAGTATAAGATGCACCGGAGTTATAAGACGCACCAAGATTTTGAAGAGGCAAATTAAAAAAAAAGTTTTTGCATTCTGCGGACCTCCCAAAAATGGCCCCGTTTTTCATGAAAACGGGCCCATTATTTGTCAAAAAAGGACATGCATAGCCTTTAGGAGGATTGTAGAGTGCTCCTGGGGGCTGAGGGGGCAAAAACGAGCAAAAACAGCCCATTTTTCACTCATTTTTGCCCTCCCCAGCTCTTAGGAGCACTCTGGAAGCCTCCTAAAGGTGATGCATGGCCATTTTTTTGCAAAGCGGTTGGGGTTTCAGGGGGCCAAAAATGCTGTATTCAGCGTATAAGGCGCACCTAGATTTTCACCCTCTTTTCTGAGGGAAAAGAGTGCGTCCTATACTCCGAAAAATATGGTAACTAGCTGGATACGGGTGCTTTGCTACAAAAGTATGTGATGGGGCTTAATGAATTGACACTTAAAGCTTGAAAATTAATAAGCAGTTTAAAAAGTGACTGTATTGTATCATTAGAGACGCCTGTCTACTGACATGGGGATGAGTTTGATGATACTTGTGTTTTCCTAATCGCATCTGTAAATCTTTTTCTGCATTTTTTCCCTTTTCCCCCCCCTTTAACTGATGTTATGGTAGAAGGAACAGATTCATCTGAGCCGAAGAGGAAAAATAAAGAAAATTAAAATCTGCCTCTGCCTATTAGCATCCATCGGTATTCATCTGGCTAGTGTGTGAGAGAGTTGAGGGGTTGAGTTTGGAAACTCAAACAGTATTTGCTGTGTGAGCAAGAAGGAGACAGGAAGGAGCCTGGGTGTGGCTTATCTCAACTGTTCTGTAGTAAAGCTGCTTGCTGTGGGGAAAGTGAAACTGAAACTAAAACTCCTCTGCTTGTGTTTTGCATTTGGAACAGATTTCTTTTCAGGTGGGGAGGGGGAGTAGAACTCCTTAGCACCAGAGCATGTTAATAATAATAATAATATAGGAAATACTAATGCTCTGATGGTCATTTCAGCAAATCCTTTCTTAGTGAGCACCTAGAAGCCAAGAGGAACATAAGTGACAAATTTGAAGTGTGTAGGCTTTACGGTTCTGGAGTTTTTGTGATGAGGCATGAGTGATATTTCTCTTTTATACATATAGAGATCAGAGGTGGGTTCCTACCGGTTTGGACCAGTTCAGCTGAACAGGTAGTGATTTGGCCGCCTGGATCGCTGAAACTGGCAGTGGCCCAGGTTCTCCTACGGGGCCGCCATCTTGATTTTCGGTTCTGCGCATGCACAGAACAATTGTAATTGCACAATTCCCCCCCCTTTTTTAATGTTTTGTGCATGCACAGACCTATTTTTGTGCAAATGCGCATACGCACAGAGCGTGCATCAGGTGTGTGCGAGAGGGAAGCAAGCGCGCACACCTAACATTTTTTGTGCGCACCAGCAGTAATGCCGGGAGCAACCCACCCTTAACATAGATATATCCAAACTGTCCCTCTAATGCAAGCTTTTAAAAAATTCAAATCGGTATTTTTATTATTTTAAACTGATTAATTATAATTTGCCGTATGAAAACATAGTTATCGTGCTTCTTTAAAAAAAAAAGAAAGCAAAATTTCAACACCTAAATAAAACACCCAACAGCCCACCTTTGTTAAAACATTGCAGGAAAATAAGTTATAACAAACCTAATTTTCTCCAGCTGAATCCAATCTTCTGAATTATTCTTTGAATAGGAGACAATGATGTCTGGATCGGAGTAACTAAACCGGCACGAACCTGAACCTGCGGAAAACAATAACGATAGAAGTATTTATAGGCCTGTTAAGCGATACATTATCCTTTCAACGTTCTCTTCTGAGAGAGTCCTTGCCACCATTCTTAATTTTCCATATTTCAATTTTATTTTTTGTTGATCGATGGTGAGGTTTGCTGAGCTCTGTTGTTGGCAGGAAAAAAAGCATAATAATGCTTGCTCCCTGAGTTAGGAATAACTTAGGGAAGATAAATCACAGCCGACCAGCATAATCTGCGGTAGATTTCCCAGGAGAGGGTATAATAAATTACTAAGCACTCCCTTATTCAAAATGCACACACAAGGCACGGTATAGCAAAAATGAAGTGCCACGTGCCGTACTTGCCAAGGTATACAGTGAAAACGGCAATATGTGACAGGGTTTCCTAGAGCATAAGGGAAAAACTGACCTCATAACCGTTGGATGATCTTAATCATATACGTAGTCCCTGGTTAGGAACAGGATTTCTTTTGCTAAGCAAAGGGGTTAAATGAATTGCGTCCAATTCTATGACTTTTTAAGCAAAGAGCCACGGTAGTTAAAATGGAGTATTGCAGACTAATTCTGCCGATTGCCAGGAGTTCGATCCTGACCGGCTCAAGGGCCACTCAGCCTTCCATCCTTCCGAGGTCGGTTGTTGAGGGGCAATATGCCGACTCTATAAACCGCTTAGAGAGGGCTGTAAAGCACTGGGAAGCGGTATATAAGTCTAAGTGCTACTGCTATTTAAACTGAGGTGGTGCAGTGGTTAGAATGCAGTATTGCAGGCTGACTCTGCCAGCTGCCAGGAGTTCGATCCTGACCGGCTCAAGGTCAACTCAGCTTTCCATCCTTCTGAGGTCGGTAAAATGAGCACCCAAATTGTTGAGGGGCAATATGCCAATTCCGTAAACCAATTAGAGAGGGCTGTAAAACACTGTGAAACACTACACAAGTTGCAGCGGTTATAAGTGTTGTAAGTTATATTTTTCAGCACCATTGTGACTGTGGTAAGACGATGGCTACCTATAGACTCTGTCAACTAAGGAGACTCAACTTATTCATCTCCCAGAGAACAGTATGATATAGGAAGTTTATCACTGGTGGCAAGTCTAATATACTGTGTCATATTTTCCTTTCCTAACATGTATTATTAACTGCTACACAGCCGGGTATATTTGCCTCTCCAAGAGACAGGAGTCACCTTTAAAGGAATAGAAAAGAAAATTACTTTAGCTTTACAACATCCCTTACAACTTGCCGGTTAAGGCCAGCCCAACATTTTGCTTCCAAGTCGCTTTTTAAGGCTGAAGACTACAAGTTTGGCTTCATCATCCAGATATTTATTCCAGCCTTCCCAGAGGTGGGTTTCACATAATTTTACCACCAGTTTGCCACGCACTGAAACTGTGAGCCTGCGCTCGCTTCGTAAGCACGTGTGCCTTCTTGTGCATGAGTTTTGCTCGCGCTCATGGTTTGCATGCATGCTTAGACTTAGAAAATGTGGCTACATAGAGCTGGGATGGCAAGTCGCCACTACCAGTTCACCCAAACCAATCCAAACCGGCTGAATACCACCAGCGGTGGGTTCCTGGTTTAGACTGGTTCAGCCGAACTGGTAGTGTTTTGGCAGCCTAGGGTCACTGGAACCGGCAGCGACCCAGGCCTGCCATGCCCCCAAACCGGTTCCCCTGGGGGGCAACAATGGCACCGCCATCTTGTTTTTCAGTTCTGTGCATGCGCAGAACAATTTTAATTGCACTGCGCAGAACAATTTTAATTGCACTGCGCACATGAACGAACCAACAATAGTGCCTGCCGGAATTCACCCCTGAATACTATTTGGTTTTTTTTTTTGGTATTTTATTAAAATTTATAGGCCGCCCTTTTCCCTGAGGGGACTCAGGGCGGCTTACAACCATTAGGGAGGGGGTACAATACACAATAAACGATATAAAGACAAGATAAGTAGTAAAAACACAACATGCATTCTACATTCAACACTCGGGTGGGGCAAATTAAGGACTTATCCTCAGGCCTGTTGGGAGAGCCAGGTCTTGAGGGCTGCGCGGAAGGCCTGGACGGTAGTGAGGGTACGTATCTCGACGGGGAGATCGTTCCAGAGGGTCGGAGCTGCAACAGAAAAGGCTCTCCTCCGTGTAGTCGCCAGTCGACATTGACTGGCGGATGGAATTCGGAGGAGGCCCAGTCTGTGCGATCTAATCGGTCGGAGGGAGGTAATCGGCAGAAGGCGGTCTCTCAAGTACTACCACTGAGCCTTCCCCTCCTGTCCAGGTATTTATGTCTTCTGAAGGCGACGAAACTGCTGAAGGCCCAGACTGACCTCTAAGAAGCATTGAAATTCTGGAAACCATGTTCCTGATTGTTCCCCGTAGTTCAGCCTCTTCCTTGCATGTTCTAATTGTTACAAGATTGAGCCCAGAAGCAAATTCATGCCTGAATGCACCTTCTCAACAACTTTGCCCTGGGAGACGGAAACGGTGCTCAGACGTGTTATCTCTTCCACGCCGAGCCCTTTTTAATTAAGCTATTATTCCGTAATGAACACCAACGGGCAGCCCTATCACCTTAGAGACTTTCGAGCAGCCAGGCCTATAATGCTCTAATCCAGGTTGATGAACTGTGCTTATTTTTTTTTTTTTTTTTTAAATCCCAGTCAATAAATAACCAGAATTAAAAGCCGGCAGATCCCACAAGAGGACCGAAGGAAAAAAAAACAAAAACTCGGGAGCCCTGGATAGAATATGCTTTCATCGATGCAATTGAGAGTCAGAATAATGAGGCTGTAAGGATCGAGGATTTATTATGGCTGGATTCCATGGGTTTATCAGATGTATTTATAAACACCAATTTTTCTACTCAGTCTCTGTCCCAGTTTGAGCAATGTCGTGATGGCTGATTGCCCTCCCGCTCCACGCCCGATAAACTGAATTTCAAAGCTCCATCTCTTTCAGTCATCTGTTTGCTGAAGTTCCAGATTCTTTTGCAACCTGCTCAATTTATAATTCGATCAAAATTTCTGTAGATATAGACAACGATGCTTCTTCAGCAGCTTCCTCTGATCCAATCACATTCTGGTCCTCCCCCAAAGGTGCTTTTTTCAGGAGGCAACTGGACCTTTTTCTTTTGAGGGTGTTTCGCTTCCCATCCAAGAAGCTTCTTCAGCTCTGACAGGGTAGTGGGGAATGGAAGGATGTATACTCCTTACAGACATCTGATAATCCGTGGCACGACAAAACCACGGTCCACTAAAGCGCGCCCGATTAAAGTGCGTCGCTGATGTCATCAGCAGCGCGACAACAGCGACCACGGAGAAAAAAGGGCGCTTTAAAAAGCGCTTTGAAAGCAAGCCGATTCACGTTAAGGTAAGGGTTAGGGTTAGGGTTAGGTTAAGGGTTAGGATTAGGGCTAGGGTTAGGTTAAGCGTTAGGGTTAGGTTTAGCGTTAGGTTAAGGGTTAGGTTTAGGGTTAGGTTTAGGGTTAGGTTAAGGGTTAGGTTTAGGGTTAGGGTTAGGGTTAGGTTTCGGGGGGTTAGGTTAGGTTTCGGGGTTAATTTTAACTTTAGCGCTCACAGCGTGCTTTTTTCGTCGCGCTGTGATGACGTCAGGTACGCGGTTTCATCGAGCGCGCTTTAGTCTACTGCGGTTTTGTGGTGGAACTCTGATAATCTGCATCCTTTTAGGGGGTCATTGAAGCACTTGGAGGTTTATCTGTGTCCTCAGGGTCACCTCCAAGTGCTTCAAAGAGCTGCTAAAAGGATGCAGATTACCAGCTGTCTAGAAGGAGTATAAGTCCTTCCATTCCCCACTATCCTATCAGAGCTGAAGATGCTTCTTGGATGGGAAGTGAAACATCCTCAAAAGAAAAAAACAAGAAAGTTCAAGTGTCTCCTGAAAAAGCACCTTTGAGACAACTATGACCTGGTTGATTGAGAATCTCTACGGACACCTTCTGGCCTGTTTCCTGCTTAATGTCTGTGGAGATTCTCAGTCAACCAGCTCATGGTTGTCTGAAAGGTGCTTTTTTTCTTTCAAAAGGCAGTGATTGGCCCCTCCCATAGGAAATAAAAGAGGAGTGGGCTTTTGCAGGAAACAATTTGTTCGTTCATTCGTTCATTTCAGGAGTGTGAAGATCTGTCCGTGAATCTCCGAGACTCTGTGCCAAGTCTTCCCTTGCACAGCACCTCATTTGAGAAATATTGACATGGCAGCTTTCCAAGCTAGATAAGGTCTGTGGTCATAAATTCACCTTTGAAAGACTGTTTATTTTGAACTCGGGCTCCTGAGGTAATGACGAGGCTCAGTGCTAACACAACAGCTTTATTAGAACAGTAACTAGACAGGAACACGAACAAATGCTCTGACAGCCCTTTTATACCCCGAGTTGTCAGCGCACTAACCAATAGGATACCTTCCAAATCTCCCGCCTAAACAACACGCGAACAGACCAATCAAACAACACCCTGCCTGATTGACAAGAGAGGGCGTGACACACAGATACGTGGCACTGTTTACCAGGCCTTTGCTGAATGTGAATGAATGAATCACGTTCGTTTAATAAAAGGGGTTTTGTCCAGGAATTTGCTTCGTACTTTTTGGGGAAGCCTAGTTCAGAACCCCCTTCTTTCAAACCAATGGTCCTCTCTATCCAAAATGTGGGCTTTCCTGCTTAGCTTCAGCCGTTCTTTAAAAAAGAGATCTTCCTCCTCCTTCTATTTCACTTCCTCTAAATCAGCCAACAGCATCACCCTCCTAAAGAGTAGGCCAGTTTGCACTGTGTCTTGCTGTCCAAAGCCCAGCGCATAATTTAAATTTCCAACAACAAAGCTTCAAAAGTTGAAATGAAACCCTTCAAAGCTGAGAATTAAAAGCCTTTTCTAAAAAAAAGACTTCTTCCTTTTAAAAAAAACAAAAAGAAGGGACATTGTAGAGATGACTCAGGATTGAAGCGTCACCTCGAGGTGAACGGGGAATAAGTCAAAGAAATAAGGCTGCAACTTCAGAAAAATATGTTCCCTCAATGGCAAGAATTCCAATTCTTATTAAATGAACGTCTCTACTGTGAGACTTCGTGTAAACCAGAGGTGGCTTCCTACCGATTCGGCCTGGTTCGGCCGAGTAGGTAGTAACTCGGTCTGCCACGCCCCCCGAATTGGTTCTATTTTCGGTGCCACCATCTTGATTTTCAGTTCCGTACATGCGCAGAACAATCTTCATTGCAAAAATGCATTCCCCCCCTTTTAAAATGTTGTGCGCATGCACAGACCTTTTTAAGTGCAAATGTGCATGCTCGCGGAGCACCAATGTTTGTTTTTTTTTGCACACTGAACCGGCAGTAATGCTGGCAGCAATCCACCCCTGGTGTAAAACCCAACGTAAAAAAAAAAATAGTAATCAGGATTGTAGATTCGTGAGAAATCCTAAGGGGCTCCAGAAAGCAGAAGGATCAAATATATGTGCATTATTATGGTTTATACATAATGGAGCGGTCTCTTGGGTGGAGATGTATGCATTTGAAAACCCACACCAAAGGGAAGGCAGTTCCTAGAAATAGACGCACTTGAGCATGCTGGAAAAAAACGAATTGAGATGAGATTCCATTATAACAGAATAACAGGGTTGGAAGGAACCTTGGATGTTTTTTAATCCAAGCTTCCAGTCATGGGAGATGCATGCAAATTTTTTGGGGGGGGGGCGTGCATAGGCACGGGGGGGGGAGTGCGCAGGGGTGTGGTGCAGCCTCCTTCAGCCCGTTGTTGGTCCCAGGAGGCTTCAGGGAGGCTTGCTAGGCCCAAAACGCAGCACAGGGGGGTCACACGCCTGCGAATGGGAGGGGGGAAACCCGGGGTGTGTGTGTTCATGCATGTGTAGGGTCGGGGCGCATTGCATTATGGGTGTGGGCACACACACACACCGTCGCACGCATGTGCGTGATTTTGGCACGCGAGAAGAAAAGAGTTAGCCATCACTTCCCAATATCAATTCAGACAAATAGTTGACCAATCTCTTCTTAAAAACCTCCAGTGTTGGAGCACACACAACTTCTGGAGGCAAGTCGTTTCATCGATTAATCTGTTCTCAACTGTCAATTGAAATTTCTCCTAATTTTTAGCCTGGTTCTCTCCTTGATTAGTTTCCATCCATTGCTTTCTGGTTCTTCCGTCAGGTGCTTTGGAGAATAGCTTGACCCCCCATCTTCTTTGGGGCAGCCCCTGAGATATCGGAAGGATTGCTATCGTGTCACCGATGATTAAGCGGACAAAATGTCTACCTCAGAAGATGGAGAATTCAACCAGGAAAAATTCTGCCTTCTGAAAGACTCAAGCTAACCTCTTGTCGTAAGTCAGAAAAATAGCGACCCTTCTGTCCTGTAGGTTAAGGAGTTACACCAGATGGTGACTCCACTATAAATATATATTTGCTGAATTTAAAATTTCCAATAAAGGAAAATCCCAGCCTCATCCCCTGAGATATGACTGTGCAATTAGAGACAGCCAACACACCTTCCAAAGCTGCCCTATAAACCTTGTAAAATACATGGTTATTTTAACCCTTCAATGAGGGGATGCTTTGCATCTGTGATGGAAAACCTCTTTTTTCAGAGACCCCATAAAAAGGTCTCTGCTGGATTACAGCAGGCATAATTTTTCCTTTGGAATCAAATGAGATGCTGTGTGGTTCCCTATCACAACATACATACTTTTTTGCAATATAGTGTATAAGGTAGAGAAATATGCCATATTTATCTATGTAAAATAGTAGAGAAAAGGTTATGAGCATATTGCCAAACACAAACAGAATTTGTATTCTAAATTGGAAATGTGATCAAAAGACGGGAACATTTTATCATGGGTGGTGGACTTGTGCTAAAACAAAAAAATTGGGAAAAATGCATAGATGGTTAGAAAACACAACAGAATTTGTATTCTAAATTGGAAATGTGATCAAAAGACGGGCACATTTTTATCATAGGTGGTGGACTTGTGCTAAAGCAAAAAAAAAATTGGGAAAAATGCATAGATGGTTAGAAAAGATAATAGGGAAACATCTGGATTTTAAATCTGACCTGTTTTTATTCGGGATGATATCAGAAAAAATTTGATGAGATCCCTTATATTAGAAATGATATCAGAAAAATACATACTTTTCTTATTCAAATTTTTCTGATATAGTCCCTAATTTAAGGGATATTATATATAAGTATTACAAGTCTTAACAGCAATGAGGATTATCTTCGCTCAATATTGGAAAGATGAATCACTGCAAGATGAAGAGATAAAAAGATATTAGACTGCAGAAATGGATAGACTTACACTGAAAATTAAACAGAAAGAAGACAGAATATTATCAAACATGGAACGTATTTATGGTTGGAAAAAAAGGGGTGGAGAGTAAGAATGGAATAAGCAAATTAAACACCCAGATAACATAATGTTTATTAAGGACTAATAAATGTAATTAATAGAAAATTAATAACATTTGTTTAAAAAAATGTATTCTATAATTTTCCAGTTAGGCTGTTCTGTTTTGAAGACAAAAACCACATGAGCTCCTTATAATGCTCCTCATACTATACTGACTCAAAATATTTTCCATGGCAATATTAAAAAAGATACAAGAATGTTTGTGAAATATTAGGGGATCACGCGTATAAAGATGCTTATTATTATGTTCTATAGAAAATGTTCAGTGAATTTGTTGCGAAATATTATGGATGCAAAGAAATAACTTCTGCTTAATTCTAGCAAATAATTATTCGAAGATCTAAAAATAAATTTCTGGAAAAACACCAGAAAGTGTTATAACACCCTTTTTTCCCCCCTTCTCTCTCTCTCTCTCCTTATTTATCATCTTATTCAAAAAGGAAAATTTTAATGAAGTTAAAAATAAAATTTTCCACCTCTTACCAGGGTGTACAATATGCTTTAACATCTTTGTGCAACTAACAAAAGAATTGCACCGTGATTAATTAATGTTGCGTCAACAAGGGTATATACATTGTGTTCCCAATTAAGCTCTTAAAAATAATTTGAACTAACAACTGCCGCTAACCTGTTGTTAAAAGAAAAACATTTATATACCCTTTTTTTCTTTATCGGTTGAACATCTCTTTAATTGGATGACATCTGTTGTCAATTAAACATTTGTCTCTCTCTTATTTACTGTAAATATATTTATTTATATAAAGCCACAGGTTCTTGCCAGTGTCTTTGACTCCATTTGGACATCAGCTGCGCAATTCCCTGACACAGTAATGCCTGGGTATTCAACTGCTTTGAAGCTCATTGAATTTGGCACTGAGTGCCTTTTGAGGTGAAAATTTTGCCCTGGTACTCGTCATTTGTTTGATACTCGACTCACCAGCTAGAACTTGTCTGGGTCAGCTGCCTTATGACTCACTACATTATTCCTCATGGGAAAAAGTTTGTTTGGTACTCATTGTTTTGGGTAGTCATCGCCCCCCCCCCCACCGGGGGAACCATGAGTAGCGAGGTACCACTGTATTTGGTTTCAGAATCTTAGTAAGTTTACTTTTGATTGCTTTAGTACAAATATTCTTTTTCTGCTAATTTTGCTATTTCTGCATAAACGAGCAAATAAATAACATCAGGCATAAAGGAACATTATCTGGAAGGGACATTCATTTTGATTACTTGGACAAATATCAAGTTAAAGGGTGGATTTTCCTCAAAGGAAATGCAGATGGATTGTTTCCAAACTTTGCTAGCCATGGTGAGGCTTATAGTTCCAGGTACGTGAATGCTTTTCAAGACAACAGGCAGAGATATTTAATTAAAGTGTCATTGGTGAATTGCCCTGGCCTATGCTACGGGTAGGGAAGGCATCCACACTATCAAATGGAGGCTGGTGTTTTACCCAGATAAGCAGGATATCATTGTAATTTTATGTTTGGGACTATTGGCTGTACTGTAATGCTGTGAACTCAAGGAAATCCCTCAAGCCAAGTCATTCACTGGCTTGAAACCAACAGAACAGCCGCCTTCTATACTGCTCTCTGAGTGAAACAGACCTTGGTACGCATTTTGAACAAGTAGGAGCCTTTGCACAATTGTATAACTTAGGTACCAGAGAGTTTTCATATGGGGAAATTGTATGGATGACAAATCCGCGACTTTCTCTGTTCATGGACAAGTGGGATTCTGCCATTAAGACAGTGCTCTGTGCTATTCTATCAGTTAGTTGGGATGAGTTTTTAGTGGAGTGGAATGGAATTGGAATAGAAGGTAGAGTAGAGTAGAGTAGAGCAGAGTAGAGTAGAGTAGACGAGAAGAGGAATAGAATAGAACAGAACATAGAGTAGAGTAGAGAAGAAGAGAAGACAAGAGGAATAGAATAGAACAGAACGTAGAGTAGAGTAGAGGAGAGTAGAAGAGAAGAGAAAATAGGAATAGAACAGAACAGAACATAGAGTAGAGAAGAAGAGAAGAGAAGAAAATAGGAATAGAACAGAACATAGAGTAGAGTAGAAGAGAAGAGAAGAAAATAGGAATAGAACAGAACAGAACATAGAGTAGAGTAGAAGAGAAGAAAATAGGAATAGGACAGAACAGAACATAGAGTAGAATAGAGTAGAAGAGAAGAGACGAGAAGAAAATAGAAATAGAACAGAACAGAACATAGAGTAGAGTAGAAGAGAAGAGAAGAAAATAGAAATAGAACAGAACAGAACATAGTGTAGAGTAGAAGAGAAGAAAATAGGAATAGGACAGAACAGAACATAGAGTAGAATAGAGTAGAAGAGAAGAGACGAGAAGAGACAAGAAGAGACGAGAAGAAAATAGAAATAGAACAGAACAGAACATAGAGTAGAGTAGAGAAGAAGAGAAGAGGAATAGAATAGAACAGAACATAGAGTAGAGTAGAGTAGAGTAGAAGAGAAGAAAATAGGAATAGAACAGAACAGAACATAGAGTAGAGTAGAGTAGAGTAGAGTAGAGTAGAAGAGAAGATACGAGAAGAGAAGAGAAGAGACAAGACGAGACGAGAAGAAAATAGAAATAGAACAGAACATAGAGTAGAGTAGAGTAGAGTAGAATAGAGTAGAGTAGGAAGATGAGAACCAGAAGTAAAGGAAGCAC
This sequence comes from Thamnophis sirtalis, assembly GCF_051295495.1. Classification (NCBI taxonomy): domain Eukaryota; kingdom Metazoa; phylum Chordata; class Lepidosauria; order Squamata; family Natricidae; genus Thamnophis; species Thamnophis sirtalis. The sequence goes on from NW_028261389.1 coordinate 75,262,053, forward strand.
ACTGTTTTATAGAGCAGAAAGCAAAGATGATTTATGTCTACTGTCAGTCATCCCGGTCATGGTTGTCCCAAAGGTGCTTTTTCAGGAGGCAACTGGATTTTCTTGGTGTTTTCCTTGAAGACATTTCAATTTTCAGCCAAGAAGCTTCTTCAGCTCATTCCCCACCCTGTAGTCAGAGCTGAAGAAGCTTCTTGGATGAGAAACAAATAATCTTCAAAGAATAAAAAAACCCTATACAGTTCTAGGCTGCATAAACAGAGGGATAGAATCAAGATCCCGTGAAGTATTAATACCACTTTATAAGGCCTTGGTGAGGCCACACTTGGAATACTGCATTCAGTTTTGGTCGCCATGATGTAAAAAAGATGTTGAGACCCAAGAAAGAGTGCAGAGACGAGCAACCAAGAGGATTAGGGGACTGGAGGCTAAAACAGTTGCAGGAACTGGGTATGTCTAGTTTAATGAAAAGAAGGACCAGGGGAGACATGATAGCAGTCTTCCAATATCTCAGGGGCTGCCACAAAGAAGAGGGAGTCAAACTATTCTCCAGAGCACCTGAGGGCAGAACAAGAAGCAATGGGTGGAAACTAATCAAGGAGAGAAGCAACTTAGAACTGAGGAGGAATTTCCTGACAGTGAGAAAAATTAATCAGTGGAAAAACTTGCCTCCAGAAGTTGTGAATGCTCCTACGCTGGAAGTTTTAAAGAAGATGTTGGATAACCATTTGTCTGAAGTGTTGTAAGGTTTCCTGCCTAAGCAGGGGGTTGGACTAGAAGACCTCCAAGGTCCCTTTCGAAGTGTTGTTCTATTCTATTCTATTCTATTAGCAAGAAAGTCCAATTGCCTCTTGAAAAAGCACCTTTGGGACAAAGATAAATTAACTAATGAACCACACTAATATTTAATGGCAGCTAAGCTTTAGAACTCTCAGGTGACTATTTTCAATCCTAAAGTGTGCAATTAAAGTTTTTGACTGGAATCTTCCCAAAGGTACTGCTTTTAAATATCTTAATTAGTAGCAATCCCCTTGTGCATGATAGCAATTCTGAGCATACCCATCTATATGAAAAGGGAGATGTGAAATTATCTGACATTAACTCAAGGTCCTCCTGGATATGGGAAGGAAGGGAGGGAGAGAGAGAAGGAGGAGGGAGGGAAGGGAGGGAGGAAGAGGGCGGGAGAGAGGGAGAGAAGTAAAGAAGGGGGAGAGAGGAGGGAGGGTGAGGGAAGGAAGGGAGAGAGGAGGAGGGAAGGAAGGAAGGGAACTGGGAATGAGAGGAAGGAAGGCAGGAAGGGAGGGAAAGAAGGAGGAGGGAGGGAGAAAGGAAGGGAAAGAGGAAGAGGGAGGGAAAAAGGAAGGGAGAGAGGAGGAGGGAAGGAGGGAAGGAAGGAAGGTGGGAATAAGAGGAAGGAAGGGAGAGAGGCGGAGGGGGGGAAGGAAGGAAAGTGGGAATGAGAGGAAGGAAGGCAGGAGAGGAGGGAAAAAAGGAGGAGGGAGGGAAAAAGGAAGGGAAAGAGGAAGAGGGAGGGAAAAAGGAAGGGAGGGAGGAGGAGGGAGGGAGGGAAGGAAGGTGGGAATAAGAGGAAGGAAGGGAGAGAGGCGGAGGGAGGGAAGGAAGGAAAGTGGGAATGAGAGGAAGGAAGGCAGGAAGGGAGAGAAAGAAGGAGGAGGGAGGGAGAAAGGAAAGTGGGAATTAGAGGAAGGAAGGGAAAGAAGAAGAGGGAAGGAGGGAGGAAAGAAGAGAGGAGGGTGGGGGAAGGAGGGAAGGGAGAGGAGAGGAGGAGGGAGGGAGCGAAGGAAGGAAAATGGGAATGAGAGGAAGGAAGGAAGGTAGGAAGATCATGATTCAAACATGCAGAGGTGTATATTATAGAAACTACCTGCAATTGTCCTTTAGGTTTAATGATTTCATATATATATAAGTGCATCTAAATTAATTAGCAGAAATAGCCGAACCACCTTCTATCAAATATCAATGGATGACAGCATAGCATAGTTAGTGTGTCAACGTTTGTCTTTGAAAGAGCCCAGGACCACCTAAAACAGATTTAATAAAATTGTTTCAGGCGAGTTATCCTCTCCAATTCCGCATCTAAGAAGCTTTTGGATTTAAGAGGCAATATGGGCCATTTTCTCACTGGTTAAATCCTTTACCATTATCCGTTTCTCCAAATCAGATTACTTGATTCATATCGGAGGGGGGGGGGAGGGCATTTTGGCAGGGAAAGAGCTGAGGGAGGGGGGGGGAGGATTCAGCTGTTGCCCATGGGTTTCAAAGGACAATCTGTTGCTTCGACCAGTAGGCAGCAAGCAACAGGGCTAAAGAACAGATGATCAGTCAAGATGACTCAAAGTACTTATTTCGAGACCAGATTCTGCAACCTTTCCGGCTGTTGGCCTGGCGTGGGGTGAGGGGGCAAGAGGGGATGGGTTTGTGTCAAGGGAAGGCACGCATGCCAGTGGGGGGGTTAGCAATAGCAATAGCAGTTAGACTGCAATGGTGTCACAGTGGTTAGAATGCAGTATTGCAGGCTAATTCTGCCGACTGCCAGCAGTTCGATCCTGATTGGCTCAAGGTTGACTCAACCTTCCTACCTTCCAAGGTGAGTAAAATGAGGACCCAGATTGTTGGGGGCAATAGGCTGTAAACTGCTTAGAGAGGGCTGTGGAGCATTGTGAAGTGGTATATAAATCTAATGGTTCCATCACAAAACCGTGTTCGACTAAAGGGCGCTCGACGAAACCGCGTACCTGACGTCATCACAGCGTGACAACAGCGTGGAGAAAAAAGCACGCTGTAAACGCTAAACCTAAAATTAACCCCTAAACCTAAACCTAACCCCCCTAAACCTAATCCTAAACCTAACCCTAAACCTAACCCTAAACCTAACCCTTAACCTAACGCTAAACCTAATCCTAACCCTTAACCTAACCCTAAACCTAACCCTAACCCTTAACCTAACCCTAAACCTAACCCTAACCCTTAACCTAACCCTAACCTTAACCCTTAACCTAACCCTAAACCTAACCCTAAACCTAACCCTTACCTTAAGTTGAATCGGCTTGTTTTCAAAGCGCTATTTAAAGCGCCCTTCTTTCTCCGCGCTCGCTGTTGTCGCCCTGCTGATGACGTCAGCGACGCGGTTTAATCGGGCGCGCTTTAGTCGAGCGCGGTTTTCTCGTGCCACGAAATCTAATAGCTATTGCTATTTCTGCAATGGTGTCACAGTGGTTAGAATGCAGTATTGCAGGCTAATTCTGCCGACTGTGAGCAGTTCGATCCTGATTGGCTCAAGGTTGACTCAGCCTTCCATCCTTCCGAGTTGGGTAAAATAAGGACCCATATTTTGGGGGGGGGGCAATAGGCTGACTCTGTAAACCGCTTAGAGAGGGCTGTAAAAGCACTGCGAAGCGGGATATAAATCTAATAGCTATTGCTACTTGGGACTTCCCTTGCTGGCTTCTGACAAGTCAAGGGGAGGGAGGAAGTCGGAGTTGCTGAATGGCTGTGAGATTCACTTAACGACTGTGGCAAAAAAGGACATAAAACTGGGCACCACTCGCTTAAAAAGCCCCTTGGCTTAGCCATGGAAATTCCAATTTCCAATTGTGGTTGCGTGTAAAACACTACCTGTATTTTGCAATCAGTTTTGGGTGACCTTACAGGATAGTGGTAAGTATAAAAGGAGGTTGGGCAGGAAAATGCTTTACTGCTTTGAAATCCATGGAAAAAATGCAAGATAGAGATGTAATACTAAATAAATTTATTGTCAAGCCTGGAAGCCTTTTACATCTTCAGGCCTGCCACATTTCCCCCAGATTTGGACCTGGTTTTCGTTTATTTTGGCTGCCTTATGAGAACTCGGTGGAATCTGCTTCTGACTGTAAATTAACACAATCCTTTGGTTACTTCTGTTTTTTTGGACAATTCCTCCGATTTACGTTTTCTTTAGGTAATGACAGCTAAGGACAGAGCTGTAGGTTTTTGATGGGGGTTATTTCTGCGGAAGCTCGGGTTGAGTAGACATTTTATAAGGCTGTTCAGAAGTACTGACTGCGCAGAAATAATAATAATAATAATAATAACCAAGCAAAAAATAATAAAAAATAAAAAGCCAGCTGGATCGCTGTTGCCAGCTAGGTATTATGGAAACAAGAAAAATAAGCAGTAGAATTCGCTTCGAAAGTAGCAGCTCAGCTAAAAGGCCACTGCTATTATTTATCTGAGATCTTATTTTAAAAATACTAATAAAACAAATCAAAATAAAACGCCATTGTAAAAACACGTTCCTGGGACCTTCTGAATTTTACATTTTAATTCAGAGTAGGGGGTTAATCCAATTGCATTCATTTCCAATAAATTTCCCCACTGTAGAATCACAATCCCACTGAGAGAAACACTCGGCTGGAATAATTGGCTGTTAAAAATGAGGATTTAATTTACAAGTACATTTCTAGAATTCTGCATCCGCACTGCTTCTTCGTTCTCGAGGTGTCTCTACAGACAAATGGTTAATTTCCCACAGTCAGTCAACTCCTTTCCTCAAAAACTGGGGTTTTTTTTTGTTTTGTTTTGTTGCTATTTGTGTTGATGATTCGTGTTCGTTTTTAAAAAAAAGTTTTTTGCTCATTCTATCACAAATCTGGAAGAGTTCACACATGATTTAACTAGTTGTCTATATCAGGGCCACCAGCAACTGAATTATATGAGGAGGAGATGATTTAACTAGTTGTCTATATCAGGGCCACCAGCAACTGAATTATATGAGGAGGAGGTGTGGGAGTCAGCATCAAGGCAACCTGGGAGCTCCGAGGGGGAAGAGGGAGTGGAGCTGACACACAGAGAAAGAGAGGGGCAGACCCTGGGCTGTCCTTCAGTCCTCAGATGGAGAGTCAACAACTGAAATGAACACTGCATCTTCTTCAAGACTGGAAACCAATAACACAAAGGATGGAAACATATGAAGAACAGTTCCAGGAATTAAATATGTCTGGTTTAATGAAAAGAAGGACTAGGGGTGACATGATAGCAGTCTTCCCAGTAATTGAGGGGCTGCCACTGAGGAAAGGCTCAGCCTCATCTCCAAAGCACCCGAGGGCAAGACGAAAAGCAACTGATGGAAACTTATGGAGCGATTCAACCTAGAACTGAGGAGGAATTTCCTGGCAGAACAATTGATCAATGGAACAGGTTGGCTTCAGAAGTTGGAGGCCTTTAAGAAGAGATTGGTAAGTCACTTGTCTGAAATGATATAGGGTCCCCTGATTGAATAGCAGTGGTGGGATTCAAATAATTGAACAACCGGTTCTCTGCCCTCATGACCAGGTGGGTAGGCATGGCTCGGTGGTCATGTGACCGTGTGGGCGTGGCCAACTCAACATCACTCACATCAATGGGTGCTTTGCTTTAGCTGTTACAATGTAGTAAGGGTTAACCGGAGAGGCAGTTTCTGTAAGCAGGGCAATAAAGATTAGGCTAGAAACAACACCAGAATGTTTCCTTCCTGCCTTCCTTACAGGATTAGCCCAGTCAAGTGGGAAAAAACCAAAAGGAGATTTCTTCCAACAACCGGTTCTCCGAACTGCTTAGAAAGTTAACAACCGGTTCTCTTGGCTAGGTGCGAACCGGCTGAATCCCACCACTGTTGAATAGGGAGTTGGACTAGAAAACCTCCAAGTCCCCATTCTGTTAATTTGCTATCTATTTTTCATCCATGCCTTTTTGTTTGATCTGTAAAAAAGCATTTTATTGTTTGAAAGCTGCAGTGTATAGGCAGTTTGAATTTCCATTTTTTTTTTTTGCCTAACCGGCTTAAATGTTTTTAAATTCATTGGATAAGACTATATGCGAAGTACCATTGCTGTTTAGTACTTTAAATATGAACACTTTTGTGGGCCTTTTTCTTTCTTTTTAAAATAATTAATATAATGCAGCATATACAAAAGAAATTAATACTAGTTAGACCACAAAGAGTATTTAAAAAGTGAATATCCAAAGGAAGGTAAAAGTAGAAACATTTCTGTCTTCAGCACAAAGTGAATTGATAAGATACAAATACAAAAATACAGTAAAACTTTAAAATAAACTTTTGTTGCATTTCTTATGCCTTTTAATTACGGTCATTGTAAAAACTTACCTATTGAAAATTGGAGCACAGAAGCTGTGGTTGTGTTGAGACCATTGGTAATCTACAAAAAAAAAGAGGGGAGGAGAATTGTTGAATTGACCCACCAAATTCATTTGTTACTATACTTTTATCAGGAAACACTTAGAAGCAAACAAAGTAATAACCAAAAGCCAACATGGATTTGTCAAAAACAGATCATGTCATACTAATCTTATTGCATTCTTTGACAAAGTGACAAAATTACTGGACCAGAGGAATGTTGTCAATATAATTTACTTGGACTTCAGTAAGGTATTTGATAAAGTAGACCATAATCTACTACTAGATAAAATAGAAGAATGTGGGTTAGACAGCATCACCACCAGATAGATTTGTAACTGGCTGACCAACCGCACTCAACGTGTAGTCCTCAATGGAACTGCATCTACATGGAGGGAAGTATGCAGTGGAGTGCCCCAAGGCTCTGTTTTAGGCCCAGTACTCTTCAACATCTTCATCAATGATTTGGATGAGGGAATAAATGGGGAACTCATCAAACTTGCAGATGACACCAAGCTGGCAGGAATAGCCAACACTCCGGAAGACAGGCTTAAGATACAGAAGGATCTGGACAAACTTGAACATTGGGCACTATCTAACAAAATGAAATTCAATGGTGAAAAGAGTAAGGTTCTACATTTAGGCAAGAAAAACGAAATGCACAGGTACAATATATGTGGTACCTCGCCAGTGGTGGGTTTCAAATTTTTTTAGAACCTCTTCTGTAGGCGGGGCCTGCTTTGTGGGAGTGGCTTGCCGGCCATGTAACCAGGTGGGAGTGGTTTGGCAGCCATGTGACTGGGTGGGTGTGGCCAACATGTAAAATGTGGTGAAATTCACTTAACAACGCTCTTGCTTAGCAACCAAAATGTTGGCTCAGAAACTCTGGCATTGAAGTGTGCAAGTCTTACAGCTGTCAAGTTACAAGACCCTTGCACCCCTAACCCTTTAGAAAGAAAAAACCCAGGGGTGTTCAAACTTGACAGCTTTAAGACTTGTGGACTTCAAGTCCCAGAATTCCTCCTCTCGCTCTTCATCTTGATGATGGGCGGACGGCGGGGGGAGGGAGCTGGAACCGGTTCTAAATGCTACTGTAGATTTGTGGAACCTCTTCTATAGAAGAGGTTAGAACTGGCAGGAACCCAGCCCTGTACCTCACTCAACAGTAGTAACTTTGAGAGGGATCTTGGAGTCCTAGTGGACAACCATTTAAATATGAGCCAGCAGTGTGCAGCAGCTGCCAAAAAAGCCAACACAGTTCTAGGCCTTTATAACTTATTCCCTATTGACTTCTTTAGAGCTCCAAATCCCTGCCTGGAACTTAGCCTGAAAGTGAATTTATAGCCAGAAGCAAAGTGATTAGAAATTCCCCAATTGTCACTGAGCAGCTTGGAGAAAATCAATTAGGGATTTCAATCTCTAGGGTACTTAAACACTTATTTCTCCCTTATGTTCATCAAGTTCTTCTCCCCGCACTAAAGTATGGTCTCTTCTGTCTTTCAGAGGACGAGAGATCTTTTGGAGGTTTCCCAAGGATGGAACAAGGTGGCACAGTGGCTAAGACGCTGAGCTTGTTGATTAGAAAGGTCGGCAGTTCGGCAGTTCGAATCCCCCTAGCGCCGTGTTACAGAGTGAGCTCCCATTACTTGTCCCAGCTTCTGCCAACCTAGCAATTCAAAAGCATGTAAAAATGGAAGTAGAAAAATAGGAACCACGTTTGGTGGGAAGGTAACAGCGTTCCGTGCCCCTTTGGCATCTAGTCATGCCAGCCAAGTGACCACGGAGACGTCTTTGGACAGCGCTGGCTCTACGTGCTTTCAAACTGCTAGGTTTGCAGAAGCTGGGACAAGTAACGGGAGCTCACTCGGTTACGTGGCGCTAGGGATTCGAACCGCCGAACTGCTGAACTTTCTGATTGACAAGCTCAGCATCTTAGCCACTGAGCCAACACATCCCTTATATAATCACAAATGAACTAAGTCCAACCTCACTTGAATTTCTTTCAGACTTATCTAATCCCAAGCAATTGCTGGCTCTTAGTTGAGAAGATTCCTCTGCATAGGTGTTTAGCAATAAAGCGGTTTAGCTGGACCTTCGGGTGTGGACCTGGTCTTTTGCACCTGACACTCATGTATGAATTAGATAAAACCTAAAGCAACATCATGAAGAGATAACAAAGTAGTGATTACTGCAGTGGTGAGTTGCAGGAGGTACGCCCCGGTACAGGCGTACCGGAGCGTGCCGGAGCACCGGATACTGTTCCGGTACGGTGCTCTGGAGGGCCCACCCATCCGCCTGAGCTCCTTATCTGTCTTATAGCAATAGCAGTAGACTTATATACCGCTTCATAGGCCTTTCAGGCCTCTCTAAGCGGTTTACAGAGAGTTAGCATATTGCCCCCAACAATCTGGGTCCTCATTTTACCCACCTCGGAAGGATGGAAGGCTGAGTCAACCCTGAGCCGGTGAGATTTGAACCGCTGACCTGCTGATCTAGCAGTAGCCTGCAGTGCTGCATTTAACCACTGCGCCACCTTGGCTCTTTTAAGGCTTCTGCGCTTCCGCGCACATGCATGGCCCATACAGCACCTGCACGATGCTCCACGGAGCAGCTGGAGCATCGCGGAGGCTCACGGAGGTGCTAAGACGCATGTGCGCCCTGCGATTGGAACGGGATCCAGAACCCACCACTGGGTTACTGCATATTCATGGGCAGATAGGGAGACATGAGAATGAATACCTTGTCTCCGTGTGTCCAAGATCACCTCCTTGTTGGAATTTCTTACAAATAATTTCTAACATATTCATACAATTTGTATCTGTATAGTAAGAAATACTTATTGTGAGGAAATACTACGTGCAAATAAATTAGGAAAGGGGAACACTGTTTTTATTTAAGCTTTGCTAAGAAATCTGAAGTGACATTAAGATAAATTTAGGCAAACGGTTTATTTTAAAAAAAAACTTAAGGAGAAAAGATTTTATTTAGGAATTGTGATGCAGAAAGAAAAGGTGCCATACAAGGTTAAAGTATATATATAAAAGGCAAATACCACTCACTCATCACAAAATCTCCAGAACTGTAAAGCCTACAAACTTGAAATTTGGCATGTATGTTCCTCTTGACTTCTAGGTGCTCGCTAAGAAAGGATTTTTTGAAATGACCATCAGATCATTAGTGTTTCTTATACAGTAATTAACACACTCTGATGCTAAGGAGTTCTACTCTTCCTCCCCACCTGAAAAGAACTCTGTTCCAACTGCCAGTTGCCTCACATTCCGTTACCTCAGTTCAAACTGGCAGACGTTCAACTCCTTCATTCAGGAGCAGTCTGGGGCTCCTTACAATACTAAATGTTGGTACCTCAACAAAATGTCTACGCCTTCCATCTATGGAACTGCTTCCGGACTCATGGCGGCTGGAGCGATATTCCCTTATGTGTTTCAATCACCGACCACCACTGAGTCAATGGAATGTGAGGCGAAGTTCTCCTGCATTGCCCAATCACATAGTTTCGTCGTGAAGCACGGGGATCCAGCTAGCGTCATATAAAATGAAGATACCCAAAGCAGAGAGAACCTGCTGTGTTTGGTACCTTTCTTTAACAGATCTGGTGTGTGGATCGTGGCATCATATTCACAAGTAACATAAATTCTGCTGCTGTTTGCTAATGTGTGGTCTCTCCAACATTGCGGAGAGACTGTTTAACCATGGATCATTGAGAATACGAGTAAGGAAATGAGTCAGTATAATTTTGCTCTTCAAAAATTTGGCCAGGAGGCAAATCCTGGCATCGCCACGCACCCCATTTAAGAATTATTGCCTATTTCATCTGGGGTGGAACATTGTCTGAGCTCTTTTAATTTAGAAGAACCCGGACATTAAATATCCAATGCAAATCACTGCACGATGGTCCTTCCGTCCCAGCCAAGGGCCATGAATTAAAAGTAGTTGTCAGCCAAGCCACTAAAACTGCCTAGAATAATGTATCTTCAGTTTTGCAATAACCTTGGGTGGGGAAATGCAATATTTTTACGACTATTCCTTAAACTTGTATATTCACGAACTCAAAGTGAATATGCCCTTTAACTCAAAGCTTGTTCCCACATGCTGAGTGAACTCAATGAATGTTGGCGGTCCTTGAATGGTGACCACAATTGAGCCCAACATTTCTGTTGCTAAATGGGATGGTTGTTAAGTGAGTTTTCCGCATTTTATCAGAGTTGCTAAACGAATAACTGGTTGTTAAGTGAATCGGGTTTCCCCTTCTCAGGAGGGTGCAAAAGGTGATCACATGACCCCCAGTGTTGCTGCAACGCTCGTAAGTGTGAAAAATGGTCATAAGTCACTTTTTCCAGTGGCGTGGTAACTTAGAATGGTCACTAAATGAACTGTTGTAAGGGGAGGACTACCTGTACTTATGTAGTGTTCTAATATCTGGGAGGAGCCTGTGGTTATGAGGCTCAGAACCAGAAACACATTCATTAAACAGGATGATGTGATAAAACTTTTTAACTATTTTCAATCTGCTGCAATGTTTCTTGACTTTGTCAATTTTAAGTTCTGTGGACTTCAGCTCCCAGAATTCATGGCTGGCTGGGGAATACTGGGAGTTGAAGTCCAAGCATCTTAAAGTTGCTGTTCTGGCCCGCTAGTGGCCAGTGGATCTGGCAGCAGATTCGGATAGTGCGGAGGTTGGGGAGGAAGATGGGCCAGTCCTGGAGTCTGGGGAAGGCTCTGATGAGGGCTCTGTGTCAGAGTCAGAGAGGGGGCCAGAGACATATGCCAGTTATCAGCTGCCTTCGGAGTCGAAGATCAGTGGGGCAGAAGAACAGCTGGAGCCTGTTCCCAGTGTGCGCATGCGCAGAGCTGCCAGGAGAAGGGAACAGCTAAGAAACAAGGGTCGACTCAGGAGAAAAGGCACAGGTGGACGGTGAATGGCCCCTCCCATAGGGAATAAAGAGGAGCGAAAGGGGAGTGGAGTTTGCAGGAGACAATTAGTTCAATTCAGTAGGGTGAAGATCTGTTCCTGACTCCTTGCAAAGTAATTGCTGCTACAGAGTGGAGTTTGGAAGATATCGGCCTGGCAGCTCTCCAAGCATGATAAAGGCCTGTAGTTGTGAAATCTCATGAAAGACAGTTGGCCGGAACTTTGCTGGAGAGAAATTCTAAATAAACTAAATAAAAGGAGCTTTATCAGGACGAGGAGTCGGCTTCGTGCTTTTGGGAAGCCTAGGTCACAACATTTGCCATGGTTGAAAATCACCGCACTACGGTTTCAAAAAAAATGTTAAATGATCAATCCTTCCTTAAAACCTCCCTCTCTGAAGGAGATGGGAGGTACCGAAATGCCAAATAAAAATAAAGCACAAAGCAATAAAGCAAACTTAACAACAGCGCTGAATTACTTAACAACTCTGGCAAGAAAGATGGTAAAACGGGGCAAAACTCACTCAGCGACTCACTTAGCGACAGGAATATTGGGCTCAGTGGTGGGCGTAAGTCGAGGACTACCTGTACTTTCCCTGGCAAGACTCTTCAGAGTTGAAAAGCAGGAGAACAAAGAAATTTTACAAAGAAGGTGGAAGAAGGCGGTAAGATTTAAAGGAAACATTTCGACCACAAAGTTGGAAAAGCAATGTTTACTATTTGTGGGGGGGATAAAAATGTGTTCAGGACCAAGGAAAGGAAGCAGATCTATGAAACTGTCGGCGAGGAGTGTAAGATGAATGAACTTTTACCACCAGGTGGGATATTCAAAAAGCGAGACCATCATAAACCAGTCAGATTGGCCAAGACTTACTAGTTCTCGCGGCCCGTATGGTTCGCAGAAAGTGACGGCACTCCCGTGCATGATGACGCCACACTGGTCTCCAACCTCACAGTTGCTGCATTCAAACCTGCAAGGCAAAGAATCCAAGTGAGTTGGAAGCACCAGGGAAGAAGGTTGTTCTGACCCAGCGCCCGAAAACATGACAAATCCTCTGACGTGAACTCAAAAGATTCCTTTATTCGGAGCGCCGGGAAAAAAGTTTCCCTCTCAACGCCGGCTAACAAGTCTGTCCAGATGGAAGATGACTAGTTGTCTGCCACATCTATTCATCTCCGCCCCCTGCTGTTTATCCCCAGAGCTAGGGTGGGGCTTTGCTAGCAGTGGTGGCTCTTCAGTCCCGAGGACCGGCCCATAGATTTCCACTGCTCTCCTCTCCTCTGCCACATCTATTCATCTCTGTCCCCTGCCTTTGATCCCCAGAGCTAGGGTGGGGCTTCGCTAGCAGCGGTGGCTTTTCTGTTGTCCCAAGGACCGGCCCATAGGTTTCCACTGCTCTCCTCTCCTCTGCCTTCTGTGAGTCAGGCACTGGACTCATCTGTTCCTCCTCTTTCTCATCAGCCACCTCCAGACCTGGGGCCTGTTGACTCTCCATCTGAGGGCTGACAGACACTCTCTCTCTCTCTCTCTCTCTCTCTCTCCCTCTCTCTCTCTCTCTCTCATTCTTTCTCATTCTCATTCGCTCGCTCTCTCTCTCATTCTCTCTCTCATTCTTTCTCGCTCTCATTTTCTCTCTCTTTCTCTCTCTGCCAGCTCCATTCCCTCTTCCCCCTCAGAGCCCTCAGGTTGCCTTGACTCCCACACCTCCTCCTCCTCTGATTCGGCTGCTGGAGGTGCCAGTGGCTGGCAGGCCACAACAAAGATAGTATACAGAATAACAGAGTTGGAAGGGAAGTTCCCGTAGGGGGCGGTGCTCATCTCCGTTTCAAAGCTGAAGAGCCAACACTGCCCGAAGATGTCTCTGTGGTCATGTGGCCGGCATGACCAAATGCCGAAGGCACACGGAACCCTGTTGCCTTCCCACCAAAGGTGGTTCCTATTTTTTCTACTTGCATTTTTACATGCTTTTGAACCGCTAGCTTGGCAGAAGCTGGGACAAGTAACGGGAGCTCACTCCATTATGTGGCACTAGGGATTCGAACCGCCTAACTGCTGACCTTTCTGATCGACAAGCTCAGTGTCTTAGCCACTGAGCCACCACGTCCCTTTCTATGTACTATATACTTACACCTAACATATAAACACATATAAATATTAATCACTGTCCGTCTTGAAGAGCCGAGGTGGCACAGTGGTTAAATGCAGCACTGCAGGCTAATTCAGCTGACTGCAGTTCTGCAGTTCGGCTGTTCAAATCTCACCGGCTCAGGGTTGACTCAGCCTTCCATCCTTCCGAGGTGGGTAAAATGAGGACCCGGATTGTTGTTGGGGGCAATATGCTGACTCTGTAAACTGCTTAGAGAGGGCTGAAAGCCCTATGAAGCGGTATATAAGTTTAACTGCTATTGCTATTGCTATTGAATACATAGTTAAGGAACCGATCATTGTCCATGGGCCTCAGTGGTGTTGTGGTTGAAAACATTAAACCCCACAAAACTTTTCCCTGTCCTATCTAAGACATGGCAAACTATCCTGTTAAGAGTTAAGAGAAGTGAACAGTACTTTCTTAACGATCTATATCCAGGTTCTTTTTAAAAAAATATTACAGATTATGTGGCATATATAGAATTCCAATTTCACCCCCAACACAAACCTTGGGAGGAAGGTTGAAGAGAAGAAAGGATGATTGGCCTGAAGTCAACCCATGTGGTTCCTTGGTTGACAGGCAACTCAACGCTAGCAATCCATCCAACCTCTTAACTATTATGTCACACGATTTTGTGTGTTTTGCTTAATTGTTAAAGCTTTCCTAAGGCTAAAGCAAAAATACACATGGCTTTGCAGCTACATTTCCAGAAATAGTTAGATTTCTGTCCTAAAGGGTCTTGTCATGTCGATTATCTTCCAGAAAATTTCCAAGCTTCTTCTAGTTTTACAATCGTCCACCTTCCATATTGGCCCATTTTGGTTGAAAATTTATGGAGTTCAACTCCCATAATCCCTCAGCCAGCAAAGCAAAGTTGGCTGGGGAATTAAGGAAGCACACAAGTCTTAAAATCGTCAAGGTTGGAACTCCCTGATTTAGACAATATATTTACACTTGGTTTGGTTGAAATTAAAGGGTTAACTTGATGGCCATGAGACAACTAGGAGACAAGCTCAGTAAAGAGTAATAGAGTTGGAAGGGACCTTGGAGGTCATCTAGTCCAACCCCCTGCTCACGTAGATTCGAACTGCCGAACTGCCAACCTTTCTGATCGACAAGCTCAGTGTCTTAGCCAAGTGAAGGCGTTCCTGCTAAGGAGTTTGGGAGTGTAATGGACAGCGTGTCAGATAGATTTTTTTTAAATTATTTTAAACACATAAGCACATCAACAGAAACAAACACACAACTTAAAAACAACATAGGAACAATAAGTTCCATCGTATATCATACCGCAGTTCCGAATCGGTTTCTTTGCAGTTAGTGTTTTCCCTACTATACATTTCTATCTTTCATTCATAATCTCCTTATTCGTTGTCCATTTTTATGTACATTTCTTCATTTATTTAAACTTAGCTACTTATGACCAAATATTATTTACCTATATTATGCTTCATATTTTTACTGTCATTTATTCTCATTAAGATCCCCTCTTAATGAACTCACTAATCAATTAAGTTTGGATATGACGCTTGTGGTTTTTCAAGAGTCCAGATTTTACCCAATGCCCAATGCCTGCATTACAGAAGCCCTTAGTAGCGTTTGTGTAATCCTCGCTTGCTTCCTCGATCCTTGCCATCTGCGGGATGCTTGACAGGAGCACAATGCTCAATGGCTTTTGTGGCAGGCATCTGAGACGAGAAAGCATATTTTGCTTTCCCCCGAAAGCATCTATTAAGTGCATCAGTCTCTGGGTTTAGGCAGAGATTAAACAAGCCGAGATGATTGCCCAAACAGCTACTAGACACAGAAAGCTTCTACTACAGAGAGCCTGGATCGGTTAATAGAGAGGCACGATGCCACCCGCAACAGATGGCACCGAGAGAGATTGTCAAAGGACGATCCAAGACTAGGAGGCTGTTATTAAAAACAATGCCCATTAAGGAAATGTTTGTTTTCCCAAACCTTGGTGCTATGGAAAAGATTGTTGCCTGTATTTTAATCAAGAAACTGTTCAAGAAGATCAGAATGAAGCTGGATATCCACTGAGCAGCAACGCTCAGGAAGATTTAAAAATGGGCTAAATCCATTGGTTAGCCATGGGTCAAAAATCACCCATGTCATTTTATCCTTTCTTCTTTCCTTCCTTCCTTCTTTCCTTCCTTCTTTCCTTCCTTCCTTCCTTCCTTCCCTCCCTCCCTCCCTCCACCCCTCCCTCCATGATAGCTCAGTGGTTACAATGCAGCATTGCAGGCTGACACTGCTCACAGTCTGGAGTTCAATCCTGACTGGCTCAAGGTCAAAAAGGTCAGCCATGGGTCAAAAATCACCCATGCCATTTTATCCTTCCTTCTTTCCTTCCTTCCTTCCTTCCTTCCTTCCTTCCTTCCTTCCTTCCTTCCTTCCTTCCTTCCCTCCCTCCCTCCCTCCCTCCCTCCACCCCTCCCTCCATGATAGCTCAGTGGTTACAATGCAGCATTGCAGGCTGACACTGCTCACAGTCTGGAGTTCAATCCTGACTGGCTCAAGGTATATACTGCACATCCTTCCATCCTTCGGAGGTCGGTAAAATAAGGACCCAGATTGTTGGGGAAAATAGCCTGACTCTGTAAACCGCTTAGAGAGGGCTGTAAAGCACTGTGAAGAGGTATATAAGTTTTATTGCTATTCCTCCATACGTCCACCCCTCCCTCCCTCCCTCCCTCCCCCCTCCCTCCCTCCCTCCCTCCCCCCTCCCTCCCTCCCTTCCTTCCTCCCTCACTCCCTCCCTCCCTCCCTCCCTTCCTTTCTTCCTTCCTTGAAACTCATTTATCTTTTAGATGTTAGGCCACTGGGGATTTTGAGAAGTTTTCTATTCCACAGAAAAAAAATTGGGCAGCCTTCAACACTTTGTTTCTGCCAAATAAATCTATACAGGCAGCTGAACTTACCACATCGCGGGATTCAGTCCTGGCAAAGGATAAGAATCAAAATCGTCCCGCAAAATGATGCTGTCGCTGTGCATCTCGGCTGAAACGAAAGAGAAGACAACCCATAGTATCTTTAGACAAACTAAATTCGTCCAGGGTGCCTAATATCTCTTATTTAAATCCTTACGCCATGAGAATGCAGTTCAAAGGGAGTACAGGCAGCTCAAACCCCCAGCGCTTGTATTCCATTTCTTGGAAACAAAAATTGTGTAGCTTTTCCAGAGATGCTTTAGGAATGTGGAGAGGCATTTATGCAACTGTCTAATTAATTAATAGACTGCAACTTCTTAAAAGTAACTGGTTCTTTTCCCGGAATTGGGAAAAGCTGGTGTACTTATCTTCCTGTTGTGCATCTCCATGAAAAAAGATATTTTTAAGGTTTAAGAGCCAGTGGCAGGATTCAACCAGGGTAACAACCGGTTCGCTGAGCTCGCACTTCACAATCCATCACCACCATACCAGGGGTAGGTTGCTGGTGGTTTTTACTACCGGTTTGTAACTTGCGCGCAATGCCAGATGCATGCTGTATGCGAGTGCATTGTTCAATGTCAATTGTTGTTCGCGCACACGCAGAACAATTTACAGTGAATTGCGCATACACCAGAGGTGGGTTTCTACCAGTTCGCACCTATTCGGTAGAACCAGTTCGTCAAATCTACCGAACCGGTTAGAAGAGGTTCCACCAGTGGACCCGGAAAGCAGGCCACACCTACAGAAGAGGTCCCAAAATTTTTTGAAACCCACCACTGGTCCTTGGATATGATTATTCTACACTATCATGCTCATATTTACAAAACTCAGTGCCTCTGTGAAAGGTAAGGATGACTACTGCGTTTGTGGTGCAATCAGAACATTGCGTGTGTTGAAGTTGTTTTAATGCAAACCAAAGTTAAAAAACAAGTTTACATCCTATTCTTATGCAGGCCAGTGCTGTGTCTGAGGTAATTTAAGGTGGTTCTGACAAGTGTCGTCGGCATCTTCATATCCAGTCACATGGGCGGCAAGCCACTCCCATCCGGTCACATGGGTGGCAAGCCACTCCCACAAAGGAGGCCACACCCACAGAGTAGGTTCCAACAATTTTTGAAACCCACCACTGGCATACACAGCCACTAAAAAACAAAATGGCAGCAGGGAAGCAACCGTCAAGGGAACTGGTTCGGGGACGTGGTAGACCTGCGTCGCTGCCGGTTCTGCAGTCTGAATGACACTACCGGTTCAGCTGAACCGGGAGCAACTCGCCTCTGCACCGTGCCACACTAACTCTTGCAGAACTTCTGACCTCGCGTGAGATGAGAGTTCGCTTGTCTTATTATCATGGGGTTTCCCCCCGCCCCCCTGAAACCCAGCAATCAATATTTCAATCTCATTTAACCGAATGAGAACGCCGTTCTACTTTTCGAAAACCCAAGTTCGGCCTTGCAATCTTTCCATCGTAGCCGACAACAGAAGTACATTCGAATTGTAAGCCCCGGTTGTGGTTTTGCCTGCTCGATGCTACATTTTCTGCCTCGCCTACGTGGTCTGGAAACCCCTGCCAAAAATTGAAATCCCACTGTCTGCAGAGGGCCAGAGTCATAAACAAATGAGCACAAACATATTTGTGGGACTCAGAGTGCCATCTGCTAGCTTCATCTGTTCGCCTTTTTCGCTAAGCATTTAGGGGACGCAACAACAGGCTGGAAAAGGCTCAGTTATGATTTTCAGAACAATCTGGGATTAATCTAGAAATACAGCAACAACAACAACACCACCACCCCCGTTGCTTTCCCAAGCTCCTTTTATGCACCTGAAGCGAAGGGATTTCAGTGTCATGAATGTGGGATGAAGCCGAATGGAACACACATCCGTGCAATTATTTCATATGGTTTCCTTCCCATTGCTTTTGACCTATAAGAACTCACGGACTCAATTTATAGGTAAAGGTTCCCCTCGCACATATGTGCTACTCGTTCCTGACTCTAGGAGGCGGTGCTCATCTCATTTCTAAGCCGAAGAGCCAGCACTGTCCAAAGACGTCTCCGTGGTCATGTGGCCGGCATGACTCAACACCGAAGGCGCACGGAACGCTGTTACCTTCCCACCAAAGGTGGTTCCTATTTTTCTACTTGCATTCTTTACGTGCTTTCCAACTGCTAGGTTGGCAGAAGCTGGGACAAACAACGGGAGCTCACTCCGCTATGTGGTGCTAGGGATTCAAACCAGTGACCTTTCTGATCAACAAGCTCAGCATCTTAGCCACTGAGCCACTTTACCCTTACCTTAATATTTATTAGGTAAATACCTTACCTAATAAAATATTCAGGAAATACAGGTAGTCCTCAATTTACAGTACAAGCAGCACTGAGCCCCAAATTTCTATAGTTAAGTGAGGCATTTGTTAAGTGAATTTTGCCCCCTTTTACAACCTTTCTTGGTTGTTAAGTGAATCGCTGCAGCTGTTGAGTTAGTGACATGGCTATTCAGTGAATCTGGCTTCCCCTCTGGACTTCGCTCGTCAGAATGTCGCTAAAGGGGATCACTGTGACCTTGGGACACAGCAACGGTCATAAATATGAGTCAGTTGACAAGCGGGTGAATTTTGATCATGTGACCTGCAAAGGTTGTAACTGTGAAAAATGGTCATAAGTCACTTTTTTCGGTGCTGTTGTACCGTTTCCCCCCGAAATTAAGACAGGTTCTTATTTTTCTCCTGACCATTGAAATAAGTCCTTGGCTTTATTTTCGGGGAGGTCTTATTATTTTTGAGGTGCAGGAGGCGGTGAGCGGGGCCACCTCATGGCTGCTGCTGTGTTGCAATATTTTCAGGGAGGGCTTATTTTAGTGCATGCACTCAAAAGCTAGATTGGACTTATTATCCAGGGAGGTCTTATTTTCGGGGAAACAGGTTAACTTTGAACCGTCACTAAATGAAATGATGTAAGCAGAGGACTACTGGTACTGATTCCTTTTACGTGCAACAACTGTTATTAGATCAGTACAAAGTAGTTTCTCTGAATATGGCCAAATTATGTTATGAATGGTTTGCAAATTGTATGCAAAATTAGGCAAACTCCAAGTCCTTGCTGATAATTCTACCAACCATTGCAATATATTATCATGTCTATCTCTTATTTTTAGTTTTTTTTACTATTTTTAATGCTTTTATTTGTAACATTGGCTTGTGACCATAATAAAAATGGATTGATATGACCTAGGTATATATTTTCAAATGAGATATTACTTTAAAAATGCAATCATTCAAGCATTCCAAACCGGATACCCAGAACCGCCGTCTGAAATCCCGAAACATTAATTTATTGACGTACCTAAGAGAGGATGGAAGGGAGCTTCTGTTGGACCTGCAAAAGAAGAACAAAAAGAAAATAATTATATTTTTTTGTAAGAGTTTGTTGCATAAATCCAAATCCAGAAAGCACACACACGTTTCATTAACTTCTTTATATACATCAGAATAGATGAATCAATGTACAATACCAACAGGTGGTTCTTCCAAGTAAGCACAAGGCAGGAGAGTTACAGGCAAACACCAGCAGTTAGCTTCATTTCAGCAGACAAGCCCAGACAGACTGCTAGTTTACTTCTCAGAGCAGCAGGCTGCTTAAGTTTCATTTTCAATTCTCTGCACAGACTCAGATCTGTTTTAAGCTCCCATTGGCTGACTTAGTTGCTATGCCTATTCATTTGCTGACCTTGTTCCCATGTCTCTCCCAGTCATAAATATTTTAACATTCCCTCCCACCAGTAGTCTTTGACCATAGCCAACTTTGAACATTACCAATTAAAATGGAAGAGAGAGGCAAAGCTTTTTTTTTTAAAGGAGAGGTGTAAATATAAGTAGTATGTTAATTTAAGGAAGATGGTCATTTTGCATAAAGCTGGTCTATTTTAATACCCATTTTAGACTGTTCAAGAATCCAGATTCGAAGGGGAGAAGGTGATACATATACAGATTAACAGAGTTGGAAGAGACCTTGTAGGTCATCTAGTCCAACCCCCTACCCAAGGAAACCCTACACCATTTCTGACAGATGGCAGTCCAGTATCTTCTTGAAAGTTTCCAGGGATGAAGCTCCCACAACTTCTGAAGGCAACTTCTCTTCTGTTGGTTGATTGCTCTCACTGTCAGAAAATGTCTCCCTATTTCTAGGTTGAATCTCTCCTTGTTCAGTTTCCATCCATTATTATTCCTTGTCTGGCCTTTGGGTGCTTTGGAAAACAGCTTGACTCCCTCCTCTCTGTGGCAGCCTCTTAAATATTGGAAGACTGCTATCATGTCTCCCCTGGTCCTTTTCTTCAGGCCCAGTTCCTGCAACCGTTCATCGTATGTTTTAGCCTCCAGTCCCCAAATCATCTTTGTTGCTCTTCTCTGCACTCTTTCTAGAGTCTCAACATCTTTTTTTATAGCATGGTGACCAAAACTGGATGATTTGAGATCCATCTGGATATAAAACGCTCCTGATATTTGTTTGTTTTTTAAATCATACGTGTCTTTTCTTGGGATTGCAACATGCAACCACGTAAAAAGATACAATCACAGAAAAAGTGTTGACTGCTATGACAATTCAGGTAGTCCTCAACTTACGAGCACAACTGAGCCCAGAATTTATGTTGCTAAACGAGACAATTAAATGAGTTTTGCCCCATTGCACCTTTCTTGCCACCATTGATAAGCCAGATATCTGTATTTAAATATTTTTGCACACATTTCATTGGGATGTTTATATATATATATATAGGGTAAGTTCAGCGGGGGAAAAAAAATATCCGCTAGAAGTCATAGCTACATTTTGGTTGAGATAAATTATTTGTAAGGTTGAACAGCACGTATCAAAAGTTAAGTTTTTAACTTCTTGATCATAAAACTGAATGCTAAAATTACTTCATTTCTCATTTTTTTTTAATGTGTCTGAAAAAACCTTACAATTTTTTGCCTCAAGTATCTTATACTCATTTCAAATTCTAATTCTTCATCTCAGAAATTATAAAAGGAACTACGAAGATACCATTAAACGGGTGATGAACATACTTTCATATCCCTCATAATAATTTCTTTATTGCAAGCTATATTTTATTGCAGTAAGCTGCAGTTTTGACCTTCATATATTTTAAATAAAGTCCCCAAATGTCACACAGCAAGAATATTATATAAAATTGATGTTTTCTGGTATTAAAAAACAGTGGGCAGGTTTTTTTTTTAAAAAAATACATTTTTAATCCATTTTTCACAGTGCTGCATCTCTTCAAGTAAGAATTCTACCAGTTCAAAAGACCCCAACACTTATTTTAAATCCAACTCTGATCTGGGAAAACTGAGTGGAAGTTTAAATTTTAGTTTGACATGGTCGTAAAGAACCCTAACCTTCATTTATCTACTTTGGGGGGGGGGCGAATGAATCTTGGAAAAAGAGAAGGTGAGAAAGTCTCAATTCTCAAGATAGAACAATTAGACTTCCTTTCTCTGGGAATTCATTGGATGTCTGGCCTCAGCCATCTCAATAATCTTCTTAAATTTGAACTAAACCTGTCTCCTGCAGCACCCAGTTTGTTCTACATTAGAAGTTAAAATTCTTTATTGGCCAAGTGTGATTGGACACAGACGGAATCCGTCTCTGGTTCATAAGCTCTCACTGTACATATGAGCAATAAGTGATAAACCCTGGCCATAGCCATCGTAAAAATACATTCATCATGAATCGTAAGATACAACACTTATTGATAGTCATAGGATACTAAATAAGCAATCAACTTAAATCATACCAAGATACTAAACAAAACAATATAAATCTTGGATACAAGCAATAAAGTTATAGTCATAAGGAGATAGGGAAGATGAGAAGAGTAATAGTAATACAGCCTAGATAGTGTGACAATTATTTGTCTAGCAGAGGGGGAGGAAACAGTTGTTGTGTCTAGTGCAGTGTTTCTCAACCTTGGCAACTTGAAGATGTCTGGACTTCAACTCCCAGAATTCCCCAGCCAGCGAATGCTGGCTGGGGAATTCTGGGACTTGAAGTCCAGACATCTTCAAGTTGCCAAGGTTGAGAAACACTGGTCTAGTGGTTCTGTTGTGCAATGCTCTATAGCCATGATGGGAAACTAATGCTGGAAGTGGCATGCAGTGCCATCTCTCTGGGCACGCCAGCCATTGCCTGTTGCTCTTCCCACCCCCTGGTTCAAACCCTGAGTCTTCAACGTTTGGGATTGACAGACAATGGACAACTTGGAAGATCTCCAAGGGTTGAAAGTTTCTTTCATGGGAATGTTCGTGTTAATACCGAAAAATATGTCATCGTTATGACTTCCGCAACAAGGGATCCACAATGGAGATTGTGACAGTTGCCTGCAGGGAATGCTGTCGTTCTCACTTATGAAAAGAACAATTTTCCTAAGCACATGGAATAGTTCCCATAAAGCTTCTTCTTTCATAAATAAGAATGGGAAAGATCCCATTCTGGGTCTCCGTAAAGCTACCGCAAGCATCTCTTTACGAGCTGGGGGTCAATAGTCTCCATTCTTCATAGCCCTTTCGTTTTGTTTCTTGTTCTTTTTTTCCCCTAGTTTAATAAAGGCTAAATCCCCCCCCCCAAGGAACTCATACTTGGTTTGCTCAGTGCTTAAATCAAAATCTAAACAGAACGAAATACATGCTTATTAAAGATGAACAGATGCAATTATTTTTGGCTACGCTTCTATTCAGTCCTCCGTTCATAGGCCTTTGTAATATTTGACTAAATAATTCCAAACTATCCCCCCCTCCCGCTTATAAAGGAATTTATAATAAAACTTTGGATGCAACAGAAGTAGTTTTTTCCAACTCTGATCTGAACTAATCTTGATTTCCTTTTTAATCATAATTTTGGAATTTGTTCGAAATACTGACATAATTTGTTTCTAATGGTACACAACGCATAATGCAGAATAGATGAGTTTTTTTTTTTTTTGTTCTGGATATTTCTACTCTCATCCCAGTTAAAAAAAACACACAAACATGGGAGGCTTCTTCTTCTTCTTCTTGACCAACTTAAAAATGTTAATTCATACAAGTTAAAATGACAGAAAAATAAATTTATAAGCAAACACTTACTTCCTTGTTCACACAACTGCTGGGCTAAGGCATCTTTGAATATAATTTGACCTCTGTGAGTAGCAGTTGCCCTAGAAATGGAAAGAAATATGTCAAACAAAGGGCATAACTAAACTGCAGGACAAAAAGACCATTTTTTAGGGAAAGAAATACACAATCGATACCAATGTCTCCCAACCTAGACAAGGTGGAAACATATGGACTTCAACTCCCGGAATTCTTAGCAATGGACATTTTGACTGGGAATTCTGAGAATTGAAGTCCACATATCTCAAAATCGCCCAAAATTGGGAAACATTGGTTATAAATACTGAAGCAGTTTAAAGACAAATGGAGCTTAGTTCTTGTTGAGAAAATTTGTCCTGTAGTATTTAAAAAACCACACACCTTTGAAGGATATCTCTGAGTTTATTTTCTACATTCTTAAAACTCAAGAAGAAGTTGGGATGTAGCCATTGTCAAAAAAAATGGCTGGTTAGCTTTCTTGTTTATTCCCTTTTGTATAGCCAAGAGTCCAAATTTTATGTAGAAGTATAGATTGTCCTTGATTTACAACAGTTCACTTAATGATGGTTCAAAGCTACAAAAGCACAAAAAAAGTGGCTTACAACCGTTTAATACTTTCATTGCCCAATAACAATGTTAGTGGGGAGCTTCACGCAAATTTTCTGAATGAAGAAACTGAGCATCCATTCTGCCCAAAATTCATAGCTCAGGCTTTGCTCTATTTAAAACACAAGATCAATGCACAACTTTTTCTGCCCTGTTATCTTTTATTCGTTCACTGCAGAATAATTAGGACTGCCCATGGTACCATGCTAGTCGTAAAAGCAATATAATCAAAATATAGAGGTTAATGATCTGAAAATTAAACACAGGTTTACAAGTTGCTATAATAACTTCAGAATCATCTTCAGCAGAAATGGTTAAGGCTTTACCATGTAGTAATTGTAACAGGGTATCAGTATCTGTTTTTCATTGAGTATAAAGTTGGATTATAGACCACAAAGCTGAAAGGTAAGCTGAATTTCAAAAATAATTTCAATGAGTTGAATATAGAAACGTAGAAAACTGATGGCAGACAAAAACCTACCCTGTTTCCCTGAAAATAAGACCTCCCCAGATAATAAGCCCAATCGGGCTTTTGAGCGCATGCGCTAAAATAAGCTCTCCCCCGGAAATAAACCTGTCCCCAAAATATTGCAACACAGCAGCAGCCATGAGGTGACCATGCTCGCCCGCTCCTGCACCTGAAAAATAATAAGACCTCCCCGAAAATAAGGCCAAGTGCTTATTTCAATGGTCAAGAGAAAAATAAGAACCTGTCTTAATTTCGGGGGGAAACGGTACAACAGCACCGAAAAAAATGACTTATGACCATTTTCCACAGCTACAACCTTTGCAGGTCACGTGATCAAAATCCACCCGCTTGTCAACTGACTCATATTTATGACCGTTGCTGTGTCCCAAGGTCACAGTGATCCCCTTTTGCGACCTTCTGACGAGCGAAGTCCAGAGGGGAAGCCAGATTCACTGAATAGCCATGTCACTAACTCAACAGCTGCAGCGATTCACTTAACAACCAGGAAAGGTCATAAAATGGGGCAAAATTCACTTAACAAATGCCTCACTTAACAATAGAAATTTGGGGCTCAATGCTGCTTGTACTGTAAATTGAGGACTCCCTGTATTTCCCGAATATTTTATTAGGTAAGGTATTTAATAAATATTAAGGTAAGGGTAAAGTGGCTCAGTGGCTAAATAAGACCCTGTCTTATTTTCAGGGAAACATGGTAGTGCTCCATTGTCTCCATTGTCCTTTGAGGTCTTTCCTTTTAATTTATTTATTTTAATATTTTTTTGTTGTTTATTGATTTTTATATTTCATTTTTGTCGGATGATGGACATGTTTATCCCAAGCAAGTTTAAACTTAGTTATTGAGCCACTATTCCTGGATAAGTTTTCACTTCAACAATTTAACTCCAGGGGAGAAATTGCAGCCATTTACCAATTGCTATATTGCTTACTCAGACCCGATATTCTTACTAATTGATTACAGCCATCCATTAAACCTGTAAGTAAATGCCAACACATTGCTTGCTAACATTTCTACTACATAAATAGATGATGAAAACACACAACACACAACCAAATAGCGGAAGCCATCTCTCGTTGAAGAGTCATCATAGCTTCTGCATACTCTTTAGAAAACAATATTTTAACGTTCATCTTGAAGAATATCGTGAGGATGTGGATCAGGGGTGGGTTTCTCGCCCCGTTCCAACCGGTTCGGTTGGAACGAGGCCGGCGGCGTCCTCGCGCATGCGTGCACATGCGTACTAGCATCTGTGCGATGCTCCAGCTGCTCCTGGAGGATCGCGCAGGCGCTGTATGCGTCCTGCGCATGCGTGGAAGCGCAGAATTCGGCAAAACCAGGTAAGGAGCGGGCGCGGGCGGGCGCGTGGGCGCAGGGGGGGCCTTCGCCGTTCCCGGAAGTTACTTACTTCCGGGTTCGGCGACCAACCGGATCGCGGGGACCGCCGCGAACCGGTTGAAACCCACCCCTGATGTGGATATAAGCGAGGTGGATCAAGTAGACGTTCCAACAATGAAATTCCAGAAAAAGCTTTGGATAAAATCCTACAAAAATTCCTACCCATGTGATAGCTAAAGCAGTGTTTCCCAACCTTAGCAACTTGAAGATGTCCGGACTTCAACTCCCAGAATTCCCCAGCCAGCGAATGCTGGCTGGGGAATTCTGGAAGTTGAAGTCCGGACATCTTCAGATTGCCAAGGTTGGGAAACACTGAGCTAAAGGATAAGTGGACGAGTCTGGGAAAATGCTAATATAAAGAGAACTCTGGGACCTATAAGATATTTCATTCATCGGACAGATGGCCACGGGATTCCAGAGACACTAATGTCTGAAGATCTCTTGGGACTTGTGAATGTTGTATCATCTTCTTTTAATGATCCCATAACCCCTCGAGGGGTGGAGTCTGTGCAACTGAATGGAGCCGAAGGTTTCCTGGCCAGATGCCTTACCTGACGCCAATGCGGAGTTTTATTCAGCAGATATATTCTCATTGTGCCCAGAGAGAGAGAAATAGCTGCATCTACCTAGAATCGAACTCACAGCCTCCGGATTGTGAGGCGAGAGCTCCTACCGCTACTTATGAATTTTGTATGACTTGGCTTTAATGACACTCCTTACCTCCCAGCCCAAAACAATGCATATAGCAACTGAATGTTAGAATAGTGGCAGTCTGTTCTTTCCTTGTAACTCAGTTGCATGGGGAGATGGAGGCTGCTGGGCTCCGTGCGCATCTCTTTATGACTATTGCAGAGAAGAGTAGAATGGCATGGCATGGCATAGCATAGCATAGAATAGAATAGAAAATATGGAGTGGAATAGAATGGAACAGAATAAAACAGAATAGAATAGAATAGAAAATATGGAATGGAATGAAATGGAATGGAATAAAAATATGGAATGGAATGAAATGGAATCGAATAGAATAGTATAGAATAGAAAATATGGAATGGAACGGAATGGAATAGAATATAATAGAAAATATGGAATGGAATGAAATGGAATGGAATGGAATGGAATAGAATAGAATAAAAATATGGAATGGAATGAAATGGAATGGAATAGGACAGAATAGAAAATATGGAATGGAATGGAATAGAAAATATGGAGTGGAATGGAATGGAACAGAATAAAACAGAATAGAATAGAAAATATGGAATGGAGTGGAATAGAATAGAATAAAAATATGGAATGGAATGGAACAGAATAGAATAGAAAATATGGAACAGAATGGAATGTAATAGAATAGAAAATATGGAATGGAATGGAATAGAATAGAAAATATGGAATGGAATGGAATAGAATAGAAAATATGGAATAGAATAGAATAGAAATACAGAGCTGGAAGGGACCTTGGAGGTCTTCTAGTCCAACCCCCTGCTTAGGAAGGAAGCCATACACCACTTCGGACAAATGGTTATCTAATCTCTTCTTAAAAACCTCCAGAGAAGTTTTTTTAAGAGAACTTGCAGAGAAGAAGAAAAGTGCAGAGAAGAGCAACAAAGATGATAGCAAGAGCCTAAATCATATGACGAACAGTTGAGGGAGCCTATCGAAGAGGAGGATTGGGAGGGATAAGATAACTGTCTTTCGGTACTTGATGGGCTGTCACAGAGAAGAGGGGATTGACTTATCCTCCAAAGCACCAGGCAGCAGGACAAGAAGCAATGGGTGGAACCTTAAAGAGAGATCCACCCTAGAAATAAAGAAATTTTCTTAGCGTGAGAACAATTAATTGATGGAATAGCTTGCCTCCTGGTGCTCCACAATTTTCAAAAATAGTCTGGACAACAGATTGTGTTGTGACTCAGCAGATGTCTGCTGTGAGTCTTTTTGGGATGCAAGATTCATTATGCAGCTGGGGCTTATTAGAGGCAGGTTTGAAGATAAAAGGACGGATGCTGCCACGCCCTAGTCGCAGGAGTCAACGTTCCTTCGTCCGTACAACATTGCTTGTTACACTTGGATAAGTGCTTTGGTGTTTCGTGTAACCCTGATTTGTGGAGACTTTGGAAGAAGTGCATTGCTTGTAAGAGTTGTTTTGTATTCTGTTATCTGCTTGAAAGAGACTGTATTTCTGTTATTTTGGGCTCGAAGCCAGTTTGAACTGAGAACTGATAAAGAAAGTTCCTTTTAAGTTTATTTGTCTTGCCGTTTGTGAAGAGCCGTGAAGGGGGGACGGAACAGATTGGGGTTGGTATAAAGTCTCCCTGCTTTGAGCAGGGAGTTGGACTGGAAGATCTTTGCGTTTCCTACCAGCCCTGTGATTCTAGGTTTTAGGTTTAGATAACTCCTGCTGAAATTACAAACTTCACAGGAGAAGATAACTGCGCCCCAATATAGAGAGTGAAAGAAAAGTTGAGAGTTGTTTGAAGAGAGGACCTCCTCATGCTGCTGTGGAGTTTTCCTTGGCCACATTCCACCGGAACATGTTGACATACAGAGATACTTGAGGTATGCGATCCTTGTTATTGAACAAACAGACAATATGGTTTTATGGAGGATGTAAAGGCTCTCTTGGGACATGGGGTTTTGCTCTCTTCAACAGCAAAGGTCAGAGGAACCAAAAATGGAACTTTGGGGGCTACAGTGTAGACAGCATGTCTAGAGGAAGGTAAACATTGGACATGCCACAATACAGAGAGATATCTTGCATGTACTAAGGGTTTTTTTAGGCATAAAAAGGAGCTTGGTTGACTCCAGATGCATGGATTCAGCTTGGAAAGTCTTGGGTGGGAGAAGGAGAGAATGAAAGAAAATATGGGTGTCCTCATCCTGCTCATAGTCTACTCTAATCTTCAGTCTTGTCATCGGTAGTCATCGGTAGCCAAGGAGAGTTGGGTGGAAGCTGTCAAAGAATTTGGAGTGAAATCCATCCTGAATTTCCTCTGGTAGTCACTTTTTCAACTGGTCTAATGCTTGTTTCACTTGGGTGATTTGTTTCGGTTGAGCCATTAGAAAGGCTGAGCGCCAAAGAATGGAGGCCTTTGAACTCTGGTGCTGGAGAAGACTCCTGCTAGTCCCTTGGACTGCAAGGCCATCCAACCGGTCAGTCCTAGAGGAAATCAACCCTGACTGCTCTTCAGAAGGCCAGATCCTGAAGATGAGACTTAAATACTTTGGCCACCTCATGAGAAGGAAGGACTCCCTGGAGAAGAGCCTCATGCTGGGAACAATGGAGGGCAAAAGAAGAACAGAACCAGGGGTGGGTTTCTCGCCCCGTTCCAACCGGTTCGGTTGGAACGGGGCCGGCGGCGTCCTCGCGCACGCATGTGTACTAGCATCTGTGCGATGCTCCAGCTGCTCCTGGAGGATCGCACAGGCGCTGTATGCGTCCTGCGCATGCGTGGAAGCGCAGAACTCGTCAAAACCGGGTAAGGAGCACGGGCGCGCGGGTGGGCCCTTCGCCGTCCCTGGAAGTTACTTACTTCTGGGTTCGCCGACCAACTGGTTCGCAGGGACCGCCGCGAACCGGTTGAAACCCACCCCTGAACAGAACAGAGAATGAGGTGGTTGGATGGATTGAAGCAGTCGGCGTGAGCTTAAATGGACTCTGAGGGACGGTAGAGGACAGGAAGGCCTGGAGGATCGTTGTCCATGGGATCGTGATGGGTCAGACACGACTTCACAACTAACAGCAACAACAATGCTTGTTTCAAAGAAGAGATTTCACACATGGCCAGTCACTTGTTTGGCCACACCTCGAAGTTGGAGCTCAAGAATGCTAAAATAAATTAATGATGTGTTGGTCGGAATCAGAAAGGGGATTTGCCCAGAATCATAAAAATGGAAACTTCACCTTCCTAATTCGTTAAATTAATTATAAACCTTATAAGGTCTCAGTCAGCGTGGAAAGCAGCTGTATTATATAAATGCGGTGTAGATCTAATTTTTGGGTGTGTGTATTTTACATGTTTGTTAATAAAAATCTTTTTTTTAAAAGTTAATTTTATTAGTTTTAACTAATAGGAGTGAAACTTTTCAGCATATTTTTCTATGTATCGCTCCTCCTTATTTTTGTTTTGATGTTCTGGATATTTGAATGCTTTTTTTCTTTTCTTCTTTCTTTCTGCTAGTTAATAATCCCAATAAAGTTATTTGAATTATAAATGGCCCTATAAGTACAAGGACAGCGAGCCAAACCTCTTGTGTTTTTGCTACTCACAGCAAAGCTTAGTAGGCCTTTGATAAATTTAGTCAACTACAAGGAACAACGGACTGAGAAATTGCGGTAGTAAATCAAGAAAGAGGAATGTTTATTTATAAAATCAGGTTAAAGGAAACCTTTCCTGAGAATGAAATATATGAATGAGCCAATAAAATGAATTTTTTCCCTTCCTTGAAATGCAGTAGATACAAAGCACACCTCCAGGTACACTACGGCGTTGCTGTAATTGGAAGTTTAATCATTTGAGGATAAATTCGGATCAATTTTCCTTTGTGAAGAACAAAATAGTTTTATTACCGACGATACAAAAATAGGTGTAATTATTCTGGATGATTTAGCTGTAAAATATCCTGGGAGCAATCATGTGGAGAATAAAGAGGACGGATCATATTTCATATGCTATAATTCAGTTAAGTTGCATGCTGGTTACAAGAGGTTAGATATCATACATAGATATATATATATACGTATAAGGGTATGGCTAGCTGATGAGAGCTAAATAGCTTGAAATAGATCTATACTAGTCTCCCTTTATTTATTTATCAGCACAAATATAACATACGTATAACATATGTATGTATGTATGTATGTATGTATGTATGTATGTATGTATATATATATATATTAGATTTTTACAACCCCTGGTAAGCCCCAATTATGGGAGGAAGCTAACTGCTTCCATCATCTGTCCTTCGGCTCGTCACAAGAGTCCATCACGACAGAAACCCAATATTTTTACTGTTGCCTTTGTTATATTTGCACAAATAAACACACACACACACACACACACACACACACATATATATATATGTTTTTTTTGTGCTGATAAATAAATAAATAAAATCTTATATATATGTGTGTGTGTGTGTGTGTTATATTTGTGCTGATAAATAAATAAAGGGAGACTAGTATAGACCTATTTCAAGCTATTTAGCTCTCATCAGCTAGCCATACCCTTACTGGGATTAGAACCTGTGCTGTATTACATCTTAGGCAGATGTGTTAACCACTAAGCCACAAGGTTCTCCTCCTTATCAGCTGAGCCAGGGAAATAGGTATGTATTTAGTGTCACAACCCTTGGTAAGCCCAAATATGGGAGGAAGTCTACTGCTTCCATTCTCTGTCTATTGGCTTGTCACAAGAGACCATCCAGACAGAAACCATATATATACGTATAACATTATATATATATATATATATATATATATATATATATATATATGTATGTATGTATGTATGTATGTATGTATGTATGTATGTATGTATGTATGTATGTATGTATGTATAATGTTCAAAAGTTTATATATATGTAACACGGATTGGGTTCTGGCTTCTTCTACTGCTGGTTTGCTCAGGGATATGCTTTGAGTGTGTGCACAGGCATGCACAGTAGGTTAAAAAAAACAAGATGGTGGTGCCTAAGGCACTGCCGAGAGAACTGGTTTGGGGGCATGGCCAGCCCCGTTACTATCCCCTAGGCTGAACCGGTCCGAACTGGTAGAAACCCACCTCTAATATAACACACACACATACCGTATTTTTCAAAGTATAAGTCGCACTTTTTTCCCTCAAAAAAGAGGGTGAAAATCTGGGTGTCTCTTATACACTGAATATAGCTTTTTTGCCTCCCAAAACTCCACCCCCTTCACCAAAATGGCCGTGCAGAGCCTGTAGAAGCCTTTCAGAAAGCTCTTGGGGGCTTGGGAGAGCAGAAATGAGTGAAAAACGGGCTCTTTTTTGCTCAATTTTGGCCCCATCCCTCCAGGAACACTGTACAAGCCTCCTAAAGGCAATGCACGGCCATTTTGGTGAAGGGGGCGGAGTTTTGGCAGGCAAAAAAAGCTGCATTCAGTGTATAAGAGGCACCCAGATTTTGGGAGGCCTGCAGAGTGCAAAAAAAAATTTTTTTTTAATTTGCCTCTTCAAAATTTTGGCGCGTCTTATACTCCGGTGCATCTTCTACTCCAAAAAATATGGTGTGTGTGTGCATATTGAACTCAGTTTTGTTGCCCGTAGTTTAGACATTAATGGCTGTGTGGCCTGCCATTAATGGCTAGCCAGGGGTGGGATATGGAGGTTCTCCGAACCAACCATATCGTTAGTTATGGATTCTCGCGAACCCATAGTAGCCCACCACTGCCAAGATTGTAAACAAAAGCCACAGATCTGTTCAAAAACGAGTTTTTAAGTTACCAAGCCAGATCCGTACCTCCATAACACAGACAATAAAATAACCTAGCTGTAGATGTGTCCATCTCATTTCACTTCGAGGCTATTCAGAATGACAAAACATTATGTTTATTCTAAAAATGCTGAGTTCAGTCCCATTGAGGTTAATTACAGAGCAAAATCTCACCTCTGCTTAGTATCGTAATGAGCAAGCAAACGGTGCAGTAAATAAATTCACCTTGGAATAAATTTCACTGGAAATGATTATAGTTATCTCTGAAAAGACATTTATTGGATGACTTCCCTAAGCAGCAAGGAAGCATTTTTCGTGTAGGTGAAATGGGCCTTGGCAGAATTCAATCCAGCAAAATGTATTACTGTTCAGAAACAAAGTATCCTTTAAAAAACGTTTGCAAAGCTTTCCACATAACACTTTGCTTCTCCAAACTACAGAAGCTAAACTGTCTTTATTATATACTAGTTGATAACCCAGTATTGCCTGAGTATTTATTTATAGGGGGGAAAAGTCCAGACCAAATGTAATTTCTAATGTTTCCCCCTTACCAGAAGGAGCCGCCTTGTGGAGTACTGTGAAGCCATTACCATGGCGACTCCACTGCGCTGTACAGTAGAAGCCATTTTAAGGCACAACAGGCTAGTGGTGGGATTCAAATAATTTAACAACCGGTTCTCTGCCCTAATGATTTCTTCCGATAACTAGTTCACCAAACTGCTCAGAAAGTTAACAACTGGTTCTCCCGAAGTGGCATGAACTGGCTGATAAATACCACCTCTGGCTCCCTCCCCATCTATTCTCTGCCTCCCGAGTCCCATCTGATCAGGAGGAAATGGGGATTTGGCAGTATCCTTCCCCTGGAGTGGGGAGGGAATGGAGATTTTACAGTATCCTTCCCCTGCCATGCCCACCATGCCACGCCCATCAAACCACTCCCACAGAACCAGTGGTAAATATATTTTGAATCTCACCCCTGATTCTTATTCTCCAAGGCACCTGAGGGCAGGTCAAGAAGCAATGGATGGACACTAACCGAGGAGAGAAGCAACTTAGAACCGAGGAGAAATTTCCTCCAAGGTCCCTTCCAACTCTGTTAATCTATTCTAACAAATGTTTTGGCTCAAGCTCAGCATGGAATTTACTGCCGAGCAGGGATATGAATTGAAGGCTTCATCTGCTTATATTCATTTAATAGCAGCAACAGTTACATAATCTTGGTCTAGACAAGGCATTAATCCCTGTCATTTTTTTAACCCGGCCAAGGCATGACTGGAGAAGACTTCCCAAGGAAGATGTTATGAGGGAGTTTGGGGTGGAGTGAAGGATTTGAAAAATAAATAAATAAGAAGCCATTTTATGAATGCAGATTAAGAAACACACACACACACACACAAAAGTATTTACAGAAGGAAGGATCTGGGTTGGGAAACGGGCCAAGGGCCTGAAGCCAAAAATGGCTCAAGAGGCTGTCAAATGTAGAATCTGGTAGGTTGACGCAACTGTGCAATTCTCACACACACAAGGCTGAAACTTGGTTTCATGCCAAGATTCTACAAGGATGAAAGGCAGGGCAGATCACGCCAAAGGCTGTTTCACTGGAACCCTTTAACCAATTCTCTCTTTCCCCCTAATTCACAGGACATTTGTTATTATTATTTAAATGCATAAATTCTACAGAAAATGTGAAATGCAAGAATAAGATTAAAGGTAAAGGATTCCCTGTCCTGTTTGTGCCCGACTTTAGGGGGCAGTGTTCATCTCGGTATCTTGGCCGAGGGAGCCAGCATTGTCTGCAAACAATTTCCATGATCATACAGCCAGCGTGGCGATAAGCCAAGGGTGCATGGAACGCTGTTACTTTCCCATCGAAGTGGTACCTATTTATCTACTCGCAGTTGCGTACTTTCGAACTGTTAGGTAGGCAGAAGCTGCAGCAACAAACGGGAGCTCATCCCATCACGCAGTGCATGGGTCCCAAACCCCGGCAGTCAGCTTTTCAGCTGACAAGCTCAGTGTCTTTAACCACTGAGCTATCATGCCCCCTTAAAAATAAGACTGAATAATAAAAAAAAAGTACTAGAATGCGCCAAGATGGACGGACTCACAAAAGAAATAAAAGAAAAAGAAGAATCTGAGTACTATTCAGTATGGAATTTATGGTACAAATGGCTAGAGGAAAGATGCAAAGAATAAGTAAGCAATAAAGAGAGGGGAAAAAAGATTAAAAGATCAGAAAATAAACACAAAACCATAGAATTAACAAGAGGGGGGGGAAATGTAAGATTGTATATAAAATAGTACAGAATAAGAAATATAAGACAAATATATGTACATAGAAAGGTATAAGATGTATTGTATGGAATAATAGGAGTAGAGGAAAAATATGTAAAAATGGACATATAAAGATAGATAGGTAGGTAGGTAGGTAGGTAGGTAGGTAGGTAGGTAGGTAGGTAGGTAGGTAGGTAGATAGATAGATAGATAGATAGATAGATAGATAGATAGATAGATAGATAGATAGATAGATAGATAGATAGATATAGAGATATAGATAGGTAGGTAGGTGGGTGGGTGGGTGGGTGGATGGATGGATGGATGGATGGATAGATATAGATATAGATATAGATATAGATATAGATATAGATATAGATATAGATATAGATATAGATATAGATATAGATATAGATATAGATATAGATATAGATATAGATATAGATATAGATATAGATATAGATATAGATATAGATATAGATATAGATATAGATAGATAGATAGATAGATAGATAGAGATAGAGATAGACAGATATAGAGAGAGAGAGAGATAGATAGATAGATAGAGATAGATAGATAGATAGAGATAGATAGATAGATAGATAGATAGAGATAGATAGATAGATATAAATAGATATATAGATATAGATGTAGATGTAGATGTAGATAGAGATAGAGATAGAGATATAATAGATATAGAGATAGAGATATAGATATAATAGATATAGAGATAGATAGATAGATAGATAGATAGATAGATAGATAGATAGATAGATAGATAGATAGATAGATAGATAGATAAAGGTATATATCTCTCTACGGATAAAAGGAGTACCATGGATATGTAAAGATGTAGAAATGTTGCAAAGATGATATGTTTGTTTATTAAAAACATTTTTTTTAAAATAAAAAAATTAAAATGAAAGGAAAAAAAACCCAAAGCTGCAAAATAGAAACGAAAGAAAAATGGTACATTTTTGTACCTTAACAGCAGTTATTAAGTACAATTGCAAACTGACCTCTCTTTCTAAAGTTCCAGCCAGACTCCTTTCTTTCTATATCCTATCTAATCTTCAAAACTATAAATCATCTGTTGGTGTTTAGCTCCCCCCAACCCCCTGTTTTATGGCAAAAAAAAGTCCATAAGGGTCTTATGTCCCATCCTGCTTCATGGGAATGTTAACCGTAAAAATAGAAAACCATTTATTTTACTCTGCTTAAACTTTGTCTGGCACCTTTATCGGTCACTAAGGATTTGCTAGGGACGCGGTGGCTCAGTAGCTAAGACGCTGAGCTTGTTGATCAGAAAGGTTAGCAATTTGGCAGTTTGAATCCCTAGCGCCGCATAACGGAGTGAGCTCCCGTTACTTGTCCCAGCTTCTGCCAACCTAGCAGTTCGAAAGCATGTTAAAAAAATGCAAGTAGAAAAATGGGAACCACCTTTGGTGGGAAGGGAACAGCGTTCCATGTGCCTTCAGCATTTAGTCATGCTGGCCACATGACCACGGAGACGTCTTCGGACAGGGCTGGCTCTTCGGCTTTGAAACGGAGATGAGCACCGCCCCCCCCTAGAGTCAAGATTAGGAACATCCCAAAAGTGTGTCAACCTACACAATAGACCCCAGGGATCTATACCTCAAGATCAAGGGAGGTACTAATACCACTCTATAAAGCCTTAGTAAGACCGTACCTAGAGTACTGGATCGGGTTTTGGTCACCACACTATAAAGAAGACTCTAGAACAGTGTTTCTCAACCTTGGCAACTTGAAGATGTCCGGACTTCAACTCCCAGAATTCCCCAGCGAATGCTGGCTGGAGAATTCTGGGAGTTGAAGTCCGGACATCTTCAAGTTGCCAAGGTTGAGAAACACTGCTCTAGAAACAGTGCAGAGAAAAGCAACCAGGATGATTAGGGGATAATTGGAGGCTAAAACATATGAAGAACAGTTGCAGGATCTGGGCATGGCTAGTCTAGTGAAGAGAAGGACCAGGGGAGACATGATAGCAGTCTTCCAATATTGGAGGGGCTGCCACAGAGAGGAGGAGGGGATCAAGCTGTTTTCCAAAGCACCCGAAGGCCAGACAAGGAACAATGGATGGAAACTGACCAAGGAGAGATTCAACCTGGAAATAAGGAGAAATTTTCTGACAGTGAGAACAATCAACTAATAGAACAGAAGTTGCCTTCGGAAGTTGTGGCAGCCTCATCACTGGAAGCTTTCAAGAAGAGATTGGACCGCCATTTGTCAGAAAGGGTGTTGGGTCTCCTGCTTGGGCGGGGGGTTGGACTGGATGACCTGCCGGGTCCCTTCCAACTCTCTTAATCTAATCAACATTACTTCCCTTAACATCCCTTAATTTAGTTTACTTTAGTTTAATTAATATCCCCTATCAACATTTTGACAATTGGCACATGTGAAGAGTGTTAAGAACAAAACAGCTAGGGGCTGTTTCTGATAGATTGCTCCTCTTTTATTCCCTCTGGGAGGGGCCATTCATTATCCACCTGTGGCCTTACTCCCAAGTCCACCCCTGTTCTTTAGCTGTTCCCTTGGTCTGGCAACTCTGAGTACGCGCACACTGGGAACAGGCTCCAGCTGTTCCTCTGCCTCACTGATGTCTGACTCTGAAGGCAGCTGATAACTGTCAAACGGCCCGGGCCCCATCTCTGCCTCTGACACAGAGCCCTCGTCAGAGCCTTTCCCAGACTCCAGGACTGGCCCATCTTCCTCCCCAACCTCCTCAATGTCTGGCAGACCACAATAGTAGTTGTGTCAAACTTTCTTGTTGAACTCCGATAAAGAGGTTTGCCTGAAATAACAACCACAAATGTGATTTCCTAGAGCTTTGTTATTAATGGACACCCCACATGTAGGCTTGGTATGTAGAATAAAGAACTGTCACACCATCAATTCCCTCCCTCTGGAGAGGAATCTGAGCAAGAGAGAGATGCGGATTGGCAGGAGAAGAAATTGATTTTTCAATTTGTATAAAACGGATCCATGGCCGTTCCCAGCTTTAAAAAATGGACAGCTGCCCAGGAACATGCAACAGAAAGAATGCTTACAATTTCATTAATTAAAATGGATTTTGATGGCACGATATTTGTTTACACTGGGATGAAAAAGATCCTGAGCCAGCAGAGCAGGCAAAACCCTTTAGCTGATGTTTTGGCCAGGAATTAGAAAAAGAAATAAGTTCAACGAATGCTTCAAGCAACACTCTCATCTATTGGGGATTAGAAGAAAATAATAAAATAAAATAACAATAATGGTGCAGCAACGTTTCACAAACTGACTACCTACAACGCCATGACCGCGTTGCTAAGATCATTCACTGGAAATTGTGCCAAAAGTTTTGGATTTGAGTACAGCAAAAACCACTGGGACCATCAGGTTGAGAAGGTTTTAGAGAATGAGAAAGTCAAGATCTTGTGGGACTTCAGAATTCAGACTGACAGGCACTTGGCCCACAACACACCTGATATAACAATAGTTGAAAAGAAAAAAAATATGGTTCATTGACATTGCAATACTTGGAGATGCACGAATTGAAGATAAAGAGCAAGAAAAAAATCACAAAGTCCCGGGACTTGCAAATTGAAGTTGAGCGACTGTGGAAAAAGAAATTGTTTGTTGTCCCGATTGTAATTGGAGCCCTTGGAGCAATACCTAAAGGGCTACCTTGCTATTTGGAAATTTTAAATTTATCAGACGTGAACATTTTGATTCTACAAAAAACCACCCTACTTGGAACAGTTTATATCCTCCGATGTTACCTTAACAGTTCCTAGGTCCTTGGTTAGGACTCGAGCTGTTAAGCTACCAACCAGCCCCAAAGGCTGTGAATCTCACCAAAGATTAACATAATAATAACAATAACAACAACAACAACAACAACAACATGGAGAGTTTCATTTTTGACTGTGTGTGGCAATGGTGGGTGGCTCTTACTGTCACTACCGGTACACTGCTCACGGGGCCGCGTATCCTGTTCATGGACGCGTGCTGCGCACGGATACACAATTCATCGCCCCTGCGACACCCAGTTGCTTGTTGGGGCTCGCGCAGGCGCCGCACACAGTGTGCGTGTGCACAATTGGCCAGTTGCTTTAAAAACAGGTATAGAACGTGGGCAGGTGGGCGGGCCAAATGAGCCACTGTACCGGTACGATGTCAGCTGCTCCCGGCTTCTACCAGTACAGACCAGACCGCTGGTATGTGGATTTTCAGCAATCAAAATATTTCCTCCTTAAAGGATACCATAAATTTTGTTATGTAAAAATGAGTCATCCATGGAATTCACAATTACTTCTTTCAAACAGTAAATGGCAGAAGCTTGGATCAGAAGGCAAATGTGCGGGGGACTCCAAACTTGTGCGCAACCATCCTGAGCTCCGTTTTTGCCGACAGAGGCACGGCAAACCACAAACCTTTGCTATTTCCAGGGTGATCCCATGAGCCAGATCTAAACACCCTGTGAGCCGGAGGCTGACACTCCTGAACTAGGGAATTGGACTAGAAGACCTCCAAGATCTCTTCCAGCCAGGGGTGGTTGATGCCAGTTTTACTGCCAGTTCAATGCGCACACGATTTGCGTGCACGCCTGTAAATAGGTCTGTGCATGCGCAGAAGATTAAAAATGCCCCCCAAAAATGCCACGGTGGCTCGGGAACCAGTTCAGGGGCATGGCGACTCTGCCATCTTTGCAGCCAGTTGCAATTTCCATTACCAGTTCGCCCAAACCAGTGCAAACCAGTAGCAACCCACCTCTGCTTCCAGCCCTATGAAAATGGGCTTTTGTTAATCTTGTTCCAAGAACAAACTTGTTCATATGTTAGATCTGTTATAAAACATATAATTTACCTCCAGAAAGGCAAGTTCTCACTCCCTTTCTCACACATAATTATTTCTATACTAAAGACTGGAACAATGCCATTGGCAAGTCAGACAATTCTTATAAATAACAGGATAAGATTCTATTAATTAAACCTTGACACGAGTATAAAAATCGGGTCTTTTTCAACCAGGAAAGTATTGGGCATAATATCGTTTATCTTACTTAATTTTAATCCAGGTTGTTTATGATACTGATTGCATACATAAATACAACCAATAATGCGGATTCTTGTAGTGAGTTTGTGGCAGTTCTCTGAGGATTTTCAGACATAAACCTAAGCCTGTTGCTCGTTCTTTTCAAGAACAGGTGATAGTTATGTATAATAAGATGCAGAGACTGGGGGTGGAGTCAAGCGAGGAATCAGCCTGAAGTCATTGCATTCTTACAAGTTCGGAGAACCGGCAAATACCACCTCTGGCTCACTTCATAGAGTTGGGTGGGAATGGGGAATTTACAGCATCCTTCCCCTGGAGTGGGGTGAGAATGGAGATATGAAAATTGGCTTCTTACAATAGCAGAGTTGGAAAGGACCTTGGAGGTCTTCTAGGCAGGAAACCCTATACCGTTTCAGACAAATGGCTATCCAACATCTTCTTAAAGACTTCCAGTGTTGGGGCATTCACAACTTCTGGAGGCAAGTGGTTCCACTGATTAATTGTTCTCACTGTCAGGAGATTTCTCCTCAGTTCTAAGTTGCTTCTCTCCTTGATTAGTTTCCACTCATTGCTTCCTGTTCTACACTCAGGTGCCTTGGAGAATAGTTTGACTCCCTCTTCGCTGTCGGAGTCTGGTGGCAGCTCCAACGGCTCCTGCTGGGCCACTACATCTGCCTTTTCAATATTTCCCGGGATATTTCATTCTTCTAGGAGAGAGGTGGGTGCTAACTTCCTACAGTTGCTTTGAACCAAGTTGGAAAGTAACAAAGGAAAGAACCTACCTAGAGCTAAGGACAAGTTTCCCGACAAGGAGAACAAAGGACGTTTCTCCCAACCCAACTTTTCTCAAGCAAGATAAAAGAGGGAGGGG
Source organism: Thamnophis sirtalis (assembly GCF_051295495.1). Classification (NCBI taxonomy): domain Eukaryota; kingdom Metazoa; phylum Chordata; class Lepidosauria; order Squamata; family Natricidae; genus Thamnophis; species Thamnophis sirtalis. Next base: position 75,302,496 of record NW_028261389.1, read on the forward strand.
GGGAGACCCCTTACTTTCACACTAATCTGTTCCTAACTGGTGTTCGCATCACCCGTGTTTTTCCCAGCAACCTGTTCTATACAATCATTGTGTAATGGACTAGCCTGCTGCATACAGAGGCGCGGGGAGAATATAATCACAGCGACGGCTTAAATCAATCTCACATTTACATTAACAAAACATTCCTAAGTGCCTCTGGCTGCACGTTGTCCCTGGATGACTAATTTGTTTTGATCCACCAATCCTCCTTCCAGGACTGGGTTAATTGGCCCTCACCTAGCAGAAGTTGTCCAGCATTGAATCCCTCCTACCGAGACGGAAGAGACAGAAGATGAAAGACTAATATAAAATGAAGCTGCTCCCTCCTTTTTGAGACACTCACCTGCAAGAGAATTGATTTTCCTCGCCTTGCTAGGCTGCCCACTACTCAGGGTGATTGATTTAATTAACTCTTTCATGCCTGAAGCCCTGGGAGTGTATCCTCCTCCTAAACCATAATTATGGATCTGATATGTCAAGCGTATATAACTCCCTGAGTTCTTTCTCTGATCTCATGGCATTTTGGTCAAATGTCCTTTATAAAACAAAAGAGGGACTTTGAGAAAGAGTTGGCGTCTTGTGCTGTGCGTTGGCCTTGGAGGGGGGGGGGAATCCTTTGCAACAGGGCTGCTGGCAACTACGCGGAGGAGAGCCTTCTCGGTGGCAGCTCCGACCCTATGGAACGAACTCCCCGTGGAGATTCGTACCCTCACCGCCCTCCAGACCTTCCGCATAGCCCTTAAAACCTGGCTGTCCCGACAGGCCTGGGGCTAAAGACCTTCACCATACCCGAATTGTATGAATGTTGTGCTTTTAATGATGTATTGTCCTATATGTAACTCGGTTTGTCTCCCCCTCCCTTTGAATTGTGAGCCGCCCTGAGTCCCCTTGGGGAAAAGGGCGGCATACAAATATTAATAAATACAAATACAAATACAAAAATACTTCCTGGTGGGAATTTGGATTGTAAAATTGAATTTTGGGTAGCAAAAGCTGAATTTCGCAGTGTAAAATTGAATTTGGGATTGCAAAAGTGAAAACGAATTTAGGATTGAATTTCATCTTAGTAAAGGGAAAGACAAAGCTTCCTCTCGCACATCTGTGCCAGTTGTTCCCAACTCTAGGGGGCAGTGCTTATCTCTGTTTCAAAGCCGAAGAGCCAGCGCTGTCCGAAGACGTCTCCGTGGTCATGTGGCTAGTACGACTAAACTTCGAAGGCGCACGGAACGCTGTTACCTTCCCACCAAAGGTGGTTCCTATTTTTCTACTTGCATTCTTTACGTGCTTTCGAACTGTCAAGTTGACAGAAGCTGGGACAAGTAATGGGAGCTCACTCCATTACGCAACGCTAGGGATTCGAACCGCCAAACTGCCGATCTTTCGGGTCGACAAGTTAGCCACTGAGCCACCGCATCTCTTTCTTTACACAGGGTCCAATGTAAATGAAAGGGGCATGGCAGCTGGCTTGAACCTCACCAAAGTTACAAATGACGTGTAACATGTTGTTCTTCAAAATTTGCATTTGTTGGGACCACGAGGACACAGATAAAACCTTCAAGTGGCCTCAACTGCCCTCTGAAAGGATGCAAATGAACAACTGCCTGCACGGAATATAAATCCTTCCATTCGGAGTTGAAGAAGCTCCTTGGATGAGAAGCGAAACGCCTTCAAAAGAAAAGAAAAAACAAGGAAGTCCAGCTGCTTCCTGAAAAAGGACCGTTGGGACAATGCATTTGTTGGGTCTTTTATTTATTTATTTTTCAAAATGTCCTAGTTGTTTGTGCTTACCCTTATCGCTATCTGGAATACATGGATAGGCGCCATCTGTCCCCAGCAAAATGGGCTCCTGTCATTTATCAGCTGACTTTCTCAGCGGTGAGAAAAGATTAGAAGAGCAATTTCTTCCCCAGAAATTAGTCCCACTGGGCTCAGCGAGATAAAAGTGCTTGGGATGACAACTTAAATGCAAGATCACAAAAGCAGAATATTCATGGGACAAACCCTCCCTGATCGATGATTCTAGTTTATATCTCTGCCTGAAAGTCTCGTGGCTAAATTCATAGGGATGTTTTGTGCTGAGATCCCTACAATATAGGGGTTTTTTTCTTCTCTCTTTAATAAGGCAAACAATACATTAAAGGGCTTTTTTTTAAAAAAAACATTCTGAATTTTGAATACCTGGATAATTTATTATGCATCTTTTACAGATGCAAATGCGTTCAGCTTTCCTTCTCTTTCTCATTCTCCATTGCATTCCTTGAGGGATTTTTCTCTATAATTCATTGTCCCTTCAAATAAGTGATGCTGAAGAGATAAAGAACTGAGGATGCTCCATTTTAAAGAGTGGTGAAATTCAATTTGTTTTTACTGCTGGTTCTGTGGGCGTGGCTTGGTGGGCGTAGTGTCGCTTGGTGGGAGTGGCTTGGTGGGAGTGGCAGGGGAAGGAAGTGCCGGATTTTCCTATAGGCTAACTAGGCTTCAGCCTAGGGCCTCAAGATCAAGAGGGGCCTACATTCAAATTGTTAGCAAAATTAAAATTACACTATTCTAAAAACAATGAACACTAAAACACTGAACCGAAAATAAGGAGAAATTCTACGCATATGATTAATAAACAAACATAAAAATGTATTGGTTAAGATCGTTTCAGCGCCGCGGCAGTTGGGGAGCCCGCCCACGTTCCCGGCACTGGCGGTCAGGCGAGAGGCGTGGCCGCTCCCAGTAGCCACCCCGTTGACGCAGAGCCCACCAGCGGCCAGGCAGGTGAGGGTGAGGGGGCCGAGCCGGGCAGCTGAGCACAGCAGGGGAGGCGGCTGGCCTCGCTGCCTTTGCCGCAGAGCAGAGCCGCCCTCCGTCGAGAGGCCAGCTATATATATTGATATATATTGATATATCACAGTAATGATGTATTTTATTGTCTCTCATGTAATTTACAAACTTAAAAATGGGAGGTGAAAGGGCCTCATAAGTGGAATAGCCTAGGGCCTCTTTTCATCTAAATCCGGCCCTGGATATGGCAAAAATTCAATTCCCACCCCATTCCTGGGGAAGGATGCTGCAAAATCTCCATTCCCTCCCCACTCCTGGGGCCAGCGCCAGAGGTGGCATATGCTGGTTCTCCGAACTACTCAAAATTTCCACTACCGGTTCTCCAGAACCTGTCAGAACCTGCTGGATTTCACCCCTGGTTTTAAATGCTTACTAGCTTAGTTGTTTCTTGTAATGGAGGGGGGGGGAAAACTTCAATCTCACACTAGTGTGGATTGAATTAAGCAAAAGAATTGAAATAAAACCCAAAATGACCGAACCAACTAAAATGTGGCTTACTGGTGAACTTTTTACAGAAATTTCCTCTAAATATGATCATTATCAAGTAGCAAGTGATGATCAGATTCCTTTTAAAATGTTTTTTTTTAACAGTGGTTCCAAGTGGGTGGAAAGCTATAAAGAACCAAACTCAAAAGGAAAAAAAGGAATTGTATTACACAAATGGGAAACTTCCAAAAAACTGAAAAAAGCGGAATGAATATTGTGTCCAATTTTCATTGAATCTGACACAAAAAAAGTGAAATCTAGACAACAGAAGCAGAATAAACAGAATAACACTTCTGTTATTCTGGAAAATATAAGTAATTTTCCAGATAGCATACTGTGTAAGAAAACCGATTCGTGCACACCTGCTTTTCTTCTTCTTCAGCTCAGTTACTATTTGAAGAAGAAGAAAATTATCCATTAGCATGTATTTAAGCCTTATTCTTGCCTCTGTTTAGTTACTTTGACTTTAAGAGACACGTTCTAGTAAAAATAAAAAATAGAAATCCTGCTTACGCCAATCCTGCTTACGCCATTCTGGAAGTGTGCTACCAATTATCTGGGAAGAACTGAACTCAAAATATTTAGTAAATATCTAGTAAAGATCAATAAAAGGCAAATATTTATTTATTCATTCATTCATTCATTCATTCATTCATTCATTCATTCATTCATTCATTCATTAGACTTATATACCGCTTCATAGGGCTTTCAGCCCTCTCTAAGCGGTTTACAAATTTTTTAGCAAATTGAGTCAGCAACTTGCCCCCACAGTCCAGGTCCTCATTTCACCCACCTCGGAAGGATGGAAGGCTGAGTCGACCTTGAGCCGGTGAGATTTGAACCGCTGAACTGCAGATCACAGTCAGCTAAAGTGGCCTGCAGTACTGCACCCTAACCACTGCGCCACCTTGGCTCTAGCAGTTGCATGAAATTAAATTAAATTTAAAACACTTGACATGAGACGTTCTGAGCATCAGTACTCATCAGCACTGAAGATATTATCTAGTTTGGTAATGAAACAACTTCAAACAAACAAGCAAACTAAGAAAACACCAAAGGTTTCACTGTTCTGAACATCTTGGAAGAAGTATTCTACTAGAACCATGATGGCAAACCTGTGGCACGCACGCCATAAGGTGGCATGCAGAGCACTCTCTGCGGGCATCCTCGCCGTCACCGCAGCTCAGCCTCACTGCTCATACATTTGCGCCTTCCGGAGGCCAGCTGATTTTCGGGCATCTGAGGCGCATGGACAGGGGCAGGACACATTTGGGAGATACATGCGCATGTGTGTGTGGGGAGGGGGAGTTACGCACGTATAAGAGCCGAGGTGGCGCAGTGGTTAAAATGCAGCACTGCAGGCTACTTCAGCTGACTGCAGTTCTGCAGTCCGGCGGTTCAAATCTCACCGGCTCAGGGTTGACTCAGCCTTCCATCCTTCCGAGGTGGGTGAAATGAGGACCCAGACTGTGGGGGCGATATGCTGACTCTGTAAACCGCTTAGAGGGGGCTGAAAGCCCTATGAAGCGGTATATAAGTCTAACTGCTATTGCTATTGCTATGCACGTATAAGCGGGGGCCGGGGAGTTCGTATGCGCATGCATGGGGCACAGGGAAGCACGGGGGAATGACCCGCCTCCCTCACGCGGCTCATTTTTGCTCCCAGGAGACTACAAAGAGGCTTACTAGGCCCAAAGTGGGAGCAGGGAGGGGGTCACACACGCATGCAAGGGGGCAGAGGGAGCACGGGGAGCGTGTCACATGCACATTGCATTTTGTTGGCACACACACACACAAAAAAGGTTAGCCATCACTGTATTAGAACAATGTTCTTACAGAAATTTTGGACTCAATTGCGGTTGTAAGTCTAACTGTGTTTGCTGAAGTTCAGTTATTCTTTGCTTAACTTTCTAGCCTCACTCTTACCTTGGCTTCAAAAAATATTTCATTTTTATCCCTGGGCTGTTTTTTCTTTTCTTTTTAAAGAGAATGGTGAGATTTTAAAATGGAGTTGCAATGACTGACTTTAGCATTTCGTAAGCCTTTTTTCACTAGCCCTTAAAGACAACGGTGTGAAATCGGATTCACATTTAATGAAGAAGATAATTTGGGATAGTTTAATTCCTAACCTTTTGCCTTTCCGATGTGGATAAATGATTTGAATTATGAAGACTTTGAATTCCTTAATGCTTTTTAATGGCTTTTCTTAGAGATGCATTACAAGCTAATATATATATTTTCACTTGGTTGATAGGACTGAGTTCTTTTTTCTGTCTCCCCCCTCCCACTCTTCCTTTTAAAACCCTTTTAAAAGTGCCAAGTTTTCATTCACAAGCATAGTGTGATTCTCAGATATATACCGACCTCATTTGCAGTGTGAACTACAGCTTATTTTAAAATGTCAAAAACCAACTTTCCATTTTCTCTGATTTTCAGAGGGAGTTTTTAATCCAGCTCCCATGTTGCAGAGCCAGGAATCTTCCCTTAAACTAAGGGTGAAATTCAATTTTTTTTACTACTGTGGGTGTGGCTTGGTGGGTGTGGTTTAGGTGGGCGGGTCAGGGGAAGGATACTGCAAAATTCCCATTCCCACCCCACTCTAGGGCCAGCCAGAGGTGGAATTTGCCAGTTCTCGGAACTATTCAAAGTTTCCGCTACCGATTTCTCTGAACTACTCAAAATTTCCACTACCGGTTCTCCAGAACCTGCTGGATTTCATCCCTGCCTTAAACCTCCCTACCCAACACCCTAACCCCCCCACCACCACTGTTAGCAACTGATAAGAAAAGGGCAATTCCGAGGTTCTCCCAAGGTTTGTACAGACAGAATTATGAGGAACAAATGATAATTAAGTTGCAATTCAAAGACTTATTGTTCAAGTTTAAAAACAAACATCTTGGCAACTAAAGTTCACTCACTGCTTTCCAGGGAAATAGCTACCATATTTTTGGGAGTATAAGATGCTCCGGAGTATAAGACGCACCTTAAGTTTTTGGGGAGGAAAATAATAAGAAAAAAAATTCTACCTCTGTCTACCAGCATCCATATTATTCAGGTGACAAACGGTAACAAGTTCAGCCAATCAATAGGCATAGAAACTAAGTCAGCCAATGAGGGCTAATTGGAACGCTGAAACAGTATTTGCTGTGTGAGCAACAAGGAGACAGGAAGGAGCCTGGCTTAGCTGAGAACTGAAAGTGAAACTGCTTGTGTTTTCCTTGTATTGATGGCTACCTTGGAAAACCTTCTTTTGGTATTGCATTGTATATTATTATTATTTTGCTTTATTATGGCATTGTTACTATGACATATTTATGGGAGATTGTTTTATATGCATGGTTTAAATGTTCCACAGAGGACAAAACCCACAAAGATGCTTCATTGTAAAAGTTCTTGTTTCCTATGTTCAGATAGATCAAAGCTATAAATGTATCCTAAAAACGTGCAACCCTAAGCTGGCCCATTCAGAAGTAAATCCTCCCAATTCACTACTGCCAACTGTCTTTAGGATTATAGTTCACGCTAAGCTCTGGGAAAGCTGAAAAAGGTTTAAAATTTATACACCAGCCGATCGCTGCAAAGTATCCACATTTATTAAAGGTGCATTTATGCATAAATTTAATCATTCATATTGTGCTTATTTTATTTGGGTATTATTCTTAGTGTTTATAGGCAAGGTTATGGTTTTCCCAGTTGCAGTGGATGGCTGTGAAAGATGGACCATAAGGAAGGCTGAGCGCCAAAGAATGGAGGCCTTTGAACCCTGGTGCTGGAGAAGACTCCTGCATTGAGTCCCTTGGACTGCAAGGCCATCCAACCGGTCAGTCCTAGAGGAGATCAACCCTGGCTGCTCTTTAGAAGGCCGGATCCTGAAGAGGAAACTCAAAGACTTTGGCCACCTAAGGAGAAGGAAGGACTCCCTGGAGAAGAACCTCATGCTGGGAACTATGGAAGGCAAACGAAGAAGGGGACGGCAGAGAGTGAAGTGGCTGGATGGAGTCACCGAAGCAGTCAGCTTGAGCTTAAATGGACTTAAATGGATGGTAGAGGACAGGAAGGCCTGGAGGAAGGTTGTCCATGGGGTCGCGATGGGCTGGACACGACTTCGCAACTAACAACAGCAATATTATTCTAAGGCCAATGATGGATGCATAGGGGGCTTCAGAAGACAATACATTCAGACAAAATGTTAACATCTTATTTGGATATGGAATACTGGTACGTTGGCGTATACAAATATGCATCTCTGTGTGAATTATACTAAAAAGAAGGAGAAACAAATCACTCAAACGTTTCATGAGATGAATGCACAAATCAACCCCAACATACATTAAGAAGGATGTATTATTGGCATGGATGATTAGGATCCCCAACCAGGGATGGGCTTCAAAAATTTTTAACAAGGGGTTCTCTGTCCGGTTACTGGGTGGGTGTGTCCTAGTCGGCCTCCTACACCATGGTTTGGGGGGGCGTTTTTGCCCTCCCTGTTCTCCGGAGGCTTTCCTCGAGCCTCCGGGAGTGTGAAAATGGCCTCCCCAGGCTCCGGGCCCATTTCCAGCCTTCCCAAACTTCCAGTAGGCCCGTTTTGTGCTCTCCATGCACACCCGGCATTTACGTGCATCCAAAACAGGCAGCTTGGGGACTCCTGAGAGGAGCATGGTGGGGTGGACGTGGCCAGCCAGGA